>NW_005871401.1:502845-537260 GCF_000147115.1 Myotis lucifugus | reverse complement strand
ATATATATATATATATATATTAAAAGTTGGTTCCAATAGTAATGATAGATTAGACTCAATGAATGGCTAATGATAGATTAGCCATCCTCACCTTTTTGCCTGGATTTTTTCTTTGTAATCAATGACATATTGGTGAGATTACTGGTCTATGATTAAAGGGACAGTGTGTTGTTATGAAAGAGAATAAAACTTCAGACTCACAGGGACCAAATCTGTTTCTGTGGGACTCATGAATGGTCCATTTTAATCAAACTAATCCCAAGCCAAAAACAGTAAAGTACAGTAACAGCAAAATATATTGACATTTTCATCATATCAATTGGGCTGTTTCATACAATAGCATTAAAATTAGACTCTATTGTAGTGAATAAAAAACCTCTAGAAGGAATATAGATAGTACTAGAGGCCCAGTGCACGAAAATTCATGAACTTCAGGGTGGGGTGTCCCTCAGCCCGGCCTGCACCCTCCCCAGGGGATTGGGCCTAAGCTGGCAGTTAGACATCCCTCTGGCAGCACGAGAGCCCTCAAGGGATGTCCGACTGTGACTTAGGCCCGCTCCCTGGGGGAATCAGGCCTAAGCTGCAGTCGGACATCCTTAGCGCTGCTGAGGAGGCAAGAGAGGCTCCCGCCACTGCTGCTGCACTCGCAGCCGTCAGCCTGGCTTGTGGCTGAGCAGAGCTACCCTGTGGAGCTCACTGACCACCAGGGGGCAGCTCCTGCATTGAGCGTCTGCCCCCTGATGGTCAGTGCACATCATAATAGCAAACGGTCGTTCCTGCTTGTTCCACCGTTAGGGTCAATATGCATATTACCCTTTTATTATATAGGATTATTCTCTGACTTTATAAGTAATATTTCATATACATAGTCCATAGGAAACACAGAGTGTCCATGAAATCAATCCACACTGTTTGTGTATAAGTCCAGTAAGACTAAGAAAAAGTTGTAGATTATCAACTTTACTAGAAAAACTAACAAACAGTAGTTTTACAATTACTAAAATGTATATATTTTATTTCCTAACAACAAGATTTTGACAGTCTCAGCTTGAATATAAAAAAGTCTGTAAAACAGGTTACACATTGGAAAAGGGCCAAGTAGAGGGGGAAAAGTATCAACATGAGATAAAACACACCACAAAAGGGAAGCAAGGACGCATCTGTCCTTGGTGTTAGTAAACCTGGACAGCATCAGAACTGGTCATAGTTTGTCTATCAAAATTGCCAAATAGAAGCCTTACTAAGTGCTTAGCGAATGCCAAGGCTACCCTCACTCCTAACATGGCTGCCATAGCACTGGTGAAAAAGATCTTGTTTAATCTGGTTTTCAGACTAGTAACAGATGCACTCCATAATTTTTGTTTTAACATGATATACAAGAAAACCTAAATGTACAATCTGCCTTTGTGTCTGGAGATATTTTTTCCTTAGCTTGATGCATTGCCTTTTGATGAACATTTTAGCTCAGCAAATTTTATTTCTGTACACTAAGGAATTTTATAGTTCTAAAAGAGCTTTTAAATCCTTTGGCAGAGATTCATTCATCTTAGTAAAACAATAGCTGGCAGATATACACAGTCTACAGGAAGTCAGGGTAACAACTTCGGTCTTTTTAAGGTGAGCTGTTCAGCAAACTTTGATTTGTCCTCCACAAATTGAAGATTTGTTTTCTTAAATGAAAGTACATGATTTCTTCTTATTCTATATTCTAAAAGTCAATAAACAAATCATCAAATAAAATATGGTTTATACCAACTTTCATAATTCACATCTGGACTGTGTAGCTCACAATAGTATTTCCCACCATAATATTTCTGTAAAAATAATCCTAAAACATATTAAACCAACAAAAACAATATCATTTCATCAACACTCATACCAAAAAATTTTCTTAGCTCCCTATAATTCTGGTACATGATCTTTAGTCAATTAGCTATGAGTATTTATAAAATGTCTTTTAAACAACTAAAGAAACAATATTTAATTCATTTGCTTAGAGATCAGCAGGAAAGTAAAGTCATATTCAAATGGACTCTTCCCCATATGCCAATCAGCTACTGGTTATGCAAGAATGGTTTCTGCATTATATCAAAATTTTGAGAGAAAGTCCTGTTATATATAGGTCCATGAAGACAGAAAAGCTGCCTTTTTCTTGCTTACTATTTACATCCCCTACACCTAGCAAAGTTCTTGACACATGGAATACACTTAGCACGTATTAGTTAAATGACGACATCAGGAGATCCTCCTCAAAGCCATCTTTTCTACCTTCTAAAATCAAATCTATCTTTGTACCACTCCTCTGACTTAAGGAATTATTTCTAGAAAGATATCTTTAATATATTACATGAGTGAGTCAGCACATTGGATCACTGATAAGCAACAGGTGTAGAGGTATTAATTTGGCAGCATTGAGAGCTGGCACTGACCATCCTGGCTAAAATGTAGCTCCCACACACGTCATGCCTACCTACCCCGTATCTCTCTATCCTCTTTCTATGCTTTATCTTTGTAACAGCCCTTATCAAAGATATTTTATGTAGTTAATGTCTTGATTGCCTATCAACTCCTAATGGAATATAAGTGCATGAGGGAAGATGTTTTATTTCATTCTACCCTGTACTCCCAAGGTCTACAACAGTACTTGGCACACAGTGGTTTTTGATGAATGGATGGGTGGGTGCATGGATGCATGGATGGATAAATGAATGGATAGAACAATAAGATCCAAAGATCACAGAAAATAAGAAATTAAGTGGGCCACCATAGAAGAGCTTAGAAAATTAAAGATAATGCATCGGTGTTATGGGTTGAATTGTTTCCCCAAAACACAAATGTTCAAGTCCTACTCACTGGTCCCTGTGAATGTGTCCTTATTTGGAAAGGGGGTACCTGAAATATAACCAAGTTAAGATGGGGTTATACTGTAGTACAGTGAGCCCTAATACAATATGACTGTTGTCTTTATAAAAAGAAGAGACACAGACATACAGATAGGGAAAAGAGCCATGTAAAGACAAAGGCAGAGATTGGACTTCTACTGCCACAAGCCAAGAACACCTGGGGCCAAAAGCTGGAAGAGGAAAGGAAGGACCCTCCCCTTGGGACTTCAAAGGGTGAACGGTACTGCCAACATCTTGATTTCCTACTTCTAGACTCAAGAACAGTGAGAGAATAAATGTCTGCTGTTTTCAAGCAGTTGGTGGTATTTTGTTAAAACAGCCCTAAAAAACTAATACAACTGGACATATTAAGGGAAGAAATGGGTCTCAAAAAAAAAAGAGAAAATACTAAAGACAAACTTTGCATACCAAAAACATTCACCTTTGTATTTAACCAAAGATGGTTGTAAAAGAACTAATAAAATATGTACTAGGCGTTTTAAAAAGGAAATTCTAAGAGTAACAGGGTAGATTGTTCTTTTTTAAAATTATTTTTCTTGGTTTATTAAATTAATTTCTCTTAGAAAAAAATCTTTCACTACAAATGTGTGCTTAACAAAAGCTTTATTTTGTATTCCTAAGATCTTTAAAAATAGAGATTTATACCAATAGCTTAATATTTTACCTCAGATGACAAAAGGTAACTTTTCAGATTTCATAATCTAATTTTTATTACTTTCATTATTATTCTATTAATTTTACTACTTTGCTGTTATAACTTTTCAAAGAATAGATCTCTAACTCAGAGATATTTTATAATTCATTAAAATTAATTTCAAATAAATCATTTAAAAGTTTTCCCAGCATAATATATTCCAATGTTTTTCAAACTACTTAGTTTGAAAAAATAGTTGGTCCCTTCTTTCAATTTAAAAAATAAAAAGCTATTGAATATCAACTGTAACTGAAAACAATTTTTTAATTAAAAATTTTGAAAAGGTAAAATATACCCTCCTTAAACAGAAAAATCAGGAGGTAATTAACTTTATTAAAGATTATTCACTTTATAACGGTCATCTCTGAGTGATAAACTCCACTAATGTATTTAAAATTATTCTATTTACAAAACGTTAATTTTCAATTCCCAGGACTATTACTATTTTATGTAGTGAGGTTGAAACATGAACTGGACACATGTTCAAGCCAGTCCTTTAGCTATTATCAGACCCATTATGCAGATGGAAGAGACCATTGACATTAGCTCATGAAGAGAAAATCAACTGCAATGAGATACTATAAACCAGGTTTCTGGGCCAGTTTAGTTCTAGCTAATGAGGTTCTTGAGTATACTTTTATCATCAGCTTCTTTAAATCCATTGAGAGCATTTGATGAAATGAATTTTAATCAGTTAAATAAACTTCAATAAAATCTAATAGCTCCAAGATATTGCTAAGGAAGCAGGCAGGGGAGTATAAAATCTCATTTTATGTAGATTTCTCACTGATGTCTCAATAAGAAGAAAATTAAGTTTCTTTCACATTTCATTTTTATTTTCTTTACGTCCACCCTAAATCTGAATACCTGGTGAAAACTTTGCCAATAGCATTAGCATGCCATAATGTGAAAGTGTTAAGTTAGAGGTTATAATTGATATTTTGATTTTCATAAACCTAACACACAGAGTGAGAGAGAGCTGGGAGACTGCAGTGGTGACATTAACATTTTGGCAAGTGAGTCAATCAAACAGATGTGGCTTGTTTTATAGCCTGTGCAGAACTTAGATAAGACAATGTCTCGTAAAAATAAAATTCTGGGAATAACTGTAAATCTGTAATTCAAGTGTATTGGGGTTTACAGAAAGGGCAATGGAGGAATTAATGTGAGTTTTACTTCTCTTTTGGAAATTACACTTGATTTTAAGTGAATTGTCCTATGAAACCTATGAAAGTTGTCCTGATCGCTCTCACATTTTTTAAAATATTAGAATTCTTCCATATGTCTCTTTAGTTATACAATATTTGCCTTTTTGTCTACTTAAAACACCTGTTGGTTTTTATCTTAATGGTAGTATAGCTTAGGCGTTTATTGTTAGTTGGAGGGGATTGTTTATTCGTTTTTGTTTGTTTTTTACAAAATCAACATCTCAATTATCTAACCCTGTACAAGCAAATATTTTACCCTTGTATGTTAATTCTTCAATTATAAAAGCTTGGGACTTTTAGAGTGAGGTTAGGATACAATCTATGTAAGTGAGATATTAGTCAAAAAAACAAGAGTACACTAGATGGAAAGGTTACAGGTAAAGAAAAAAGAATTGAGGTATTCAAGCTAATAAAAACTACACTGCCTCAAATGAATATGATAGTTTTTGGAAATTTTAAGTTAGTTTACCACATATGAATTAAAGAGACTGGATATATAATAAATTTGTAATTCAAATTCTTCTTTTTTGTAGCCACAAACAACTTTCATTCAAATTAATATTTTTCCTCTGAGTGTACTATAATAAGTAATATCAAAATAGAAGGTTAATTGAACAATATAATGCAAGGAGGACAAAGGTTATGTGACTTAAGGAAGTAAAAAAATTGGTTTCAGCTAAGACATAAACTTGGTATAGTAATAACAAAGAATCTGCCAAGTATAATGATTTATCAACTGAATGAAAAGACACTTTATTATAAAATGTCTTTTTTTTAAATCACACTCATTTTTCCATTCAACTGGAACAAATTTATTGAAGTCTAGATTTTTAAAAGAAAATGGTACTTATATATTTATAGTCAACTGATTTTTGACAAGGGAGCCAAGACCATTCAGTGGAGGAAAGACAGTCATTTTAATAAATGTTGCTGGGATGATGCGATATCCACATACAGAAAAAAATGAAATTAAGCCCTTACCTCACACTATATATATATATATATATATATATATATATATATATATATATGTTAATTCAAAATGGCTTATAGAACTAAATGTAAGAGTTAAACTTACAAAATTATTAGAAGAAAAAAACAGAAATCTTCATGACCTTGAACTAGGTAATGCTTTTTAAAATATGACACAAAAGCACACAAGACAAAAGAAAAATAAATTGGACATCATCAAAATATGCAAATCATGCATCTGATAAGAGACTTGTATCCAAAATAAAGAAATTTCAAAATTCAACAATAAAAAGATAATCCAATTAAAAAGGGGCAAAGGATTTGAATAGATATTTCTCCAAAGACATACATATGGCCAGTAAGTACAAGAAAAGATGCCATTACCAAAAGAATTCTGTTTTCTTTGAAGCAATGTAACTACAATTGATGTGCGATTTTTCTCACGTTCAGAAGCAGCATTCCTTGTCATACTCTGCCACCATGATAAAAAAAATGAGTAATATTTAATATGGCCTGTACATAAAACTGTTGTAACAACTAGTCTTCTTTACATTTCTTTCAAATGAGAGTTAGATTTTCTTTAACAATATTTTAAGGCCAATTCTGTTTGTTCCTTTGGCTATCTACCATTAATATAATATTTATTCAAAATATACAATAGATTTAATAATATAACAGCTAATATTTTTAAGCAATTAATATGTTACACACATTTGTAAGCCCTTTTTTGTAGCTTAGTCTTTTAAGCCTCGAGACAACCCTAAAAGAAAGATATTTTTACTATCCTAATTTAACAGATAGAAACAGTAAAGATTTGAAATGTGTAATGCAGTGGGTCTCAAGCATGTAAACTTGGTTATAGGTAGGTTCTGATAAGCCAGAAATTTTGTCATGTAAAAGTCACATGTAATCTGTCTATATTCCCATAGCTAGTAAATGGTGGAGCCAACTTTATACTCAGGTGACCGGGCTCCAGGGCATATGACCTTATGCACTATTCTATATTCATGTCTACTTTAGCAGGTATGTTTTTTTATCCAAATTGGCTGTTTCTCACTTCTCAGAAGACTGTACAGTTGGCCCTTGAACAACACATGGGTCCACATACATAAACGCAGATTTTTTTTCAATAAATACTGTAAATGTATTTTATCTCCCTTATGATTTTCTTAATAATATTTTCTTTTCTCTAGCTTACTTATCTTTTTTAAAATATATTTTTATTGATTCCAGAAAAGGAGGGAGAGGGAGAGAGAGAAACATCACTGATGAGAGAGAATCATTGATTGGCCATCTCCTGCATGCCTCCCACTGGGGATAGTGCCCACAACCCGGGAATGTGCCCTGACGGGGAATCAAACCATGACCTCCTGGTTCATAGGTCGACACTTAACCACTGAGCCATGCAGGTCAGGCTCTAGCTTACTTTATTGTAAGAATACAGCATATAATACATATCACATACAAAACATGTGTGAATGGACAATTGTTATCGGTAAGGCTTCCAGTCAAAGAACTGAGAAACAATGAACTGAGAACAAATCACTTACGCTTTTTAATTCCTAATTTTTAACCTCTATTCCATGTTACCTGCCTCTGCCTTTGTTCTCCCTCCCCTACCAAACCCCCAGCCTCCTATACCACCACTCTCTATGTTATTCCCCTCAAAACAAACATAAACCCTGGTATGAGTTTTAGTTACTTTTTACCTATGCCATGCCTTTACTTTCATTAATACCTGTTTTTCAATCTCAATAAGCTTAAAAGAAAAGTATATATCCTAGTAAAAGCAGCCTCTTATGACTTTGCATAGCTTATTTTTAGCCTTGATGTTCAAAACTATAGCTATAATTTTAGTATCTTCTTGAGATTATCTTCTATCTATAATAATAAAAGCATAATATGCAAATTGACCGAATGGCTGAAGAGTGGAACGACCGTCTGGACAACCATACTACGACACCCACTGGCGCCAGGCCAGCCAAGGCAGGTGCAATGCGATTGGTCAGGGGCCCAGCCATCGCCCCATGATTGCCCTGCAGAAGGAGGCCCAGGCCACTGGCTGGCGGGGCAATCAATCAGGGGGCTCCACCATCGCCCCAACGAGGGAGACCCAGGCTATTCCACAGTGGCACTGCGGTGGGTGGGCGGGGCCTCCCTCTGTGGGGGCGATCCATTGCAGAGCCCTGGCCAAGTGGGCAGGGCCTACCTCTTTGGGGCAATCGATCGTGGGTCTTCCGGACTGTGAGAGGACGCAGGCTGGGCTGAGGGACACCCCCCCAGTCCACGAATTTCGTGTACTGGGCCTCTAGTATGACATAGAATTACAAAATGTCAATTCAGCATCCAATAAATCAACTTCTTTTGGTACCCTTATACTAAACAAAAAGTTATGTTAGAATAAAAGTGTTTATAAATTTATTGTTTCTATACTATATAATCTCCTGAAAAACAAATCATTTTTATTTGTATCTATGTTCAAAAAAACAATGGGAAACCTATATGTATTATTTGTTTTCTAATTTGAAAATAGGCTAGATGGCACCATGTGTAATTTATAGCCTTGCTTCTAATCTAATAAAAGCAAGACCCATATCATAGTCATCAATTGTTTGAAGTTCTCAATCAATTGAGTCTTTGTATATTCTATAAGAGAAAATTTCATCAAAATCATACTATGAGAAAATCTCTGTTTTCTGGAAGACATTTAGTATGATGTCAGCCACTTGAACTATAGTACTTTTATTGGTTCGTTACATTTTATTTTAAAGATTAACTGATTTTGCTCTCCAGCGAACCCATATTTCTGAACCTGAACATTTCTTGAGATTAAGCAGACATCCAGTTCACTTTAGGTACTTGAGGTTTATCTCAGCTGATGAGATATTCAGAAATAACTCTCCACAGCAGACTTTTATGAACAAAGGCAACTCATACTAGACACACATACTATCTAAAAGGTTTTACATCAGGCAACCTATGGTTCCCCCAATGGAATGCAGGATTTCTACTGTTATTTTTTAATGAAGATTTGAAGACTAAATGCATTGCACTATATACCAAGTATGGTAATAATATTTTTAATATTGTTTACATAGTATTATCTATATTGAGTAGAATCTTTTCATAAGTATACACAAATGTGTTTTGAAATTAAGAACAAATCAAACCTCACTAAAATAATGTCACTAAGATTACAATAATAGAAAAAGTTCAAAAGCACTTTATTGAAATCTAAATTCTGGAAACTAAATTCAAATTCCTTTAAGGCACATGGAAACAATTTTCTTTCTTTTAAGTAACCAAACATAGTATGATTTATTTCCTGTAATATTGCTATTTCACTGTTTTCAGTATTAAGTTGTTCATGAGGTTTCTGCATTTATAATTCTTCTGAAAAAAAATAGAAAATATGTTACTGGTATGTGTGAGTATTTTTCTAGAAAATTTTATGGGTGAAATATAGAATCAAGACTCAATAATGTGCAAACTGAAAGTGAGATAGGTAGAGTCAAAAAGTTCTGGGAAGCAAAAGTTTTTCAACCTAGCACAATGTTTTATGCATATCAAGTACTAAATAATTTGGGGTGAATAACTGATAAAACTCTGTAAGGGAAAAAACCTATATTACCCTTTCTGTGAATTAATTTTCACTGAAAACTAAGGCAGTTTCAAAATTTTCAAGTTTGTCTAATCTCCATTAAATTAGAATGAAAATGCTTGCAAATTTCTCTGACAAGTTCTGAAAGGGTCAACCCAGCTTTTAAAATCTATACCTGTAGAGATTATATCAAATCATTAAATTTGTTTGATATAGTAATGGATGAAATCACAGGTAATGTTTGTAAGAGTATGAAGAAATTATTAGATCCCAGCAGGTTTCTGTTGTCCTAAAACACATTATATAAGTGCTTCATTTTTAATACTTAAAAACAGATTCATACCTATTATAACAAGAAAGTAGGGTTAGAATGAAAATATAAAATAACTCAACACTTGTATTATTTTAAGCAATATTGTTTTTAGATATCAGATAGAGGGGACTGCAGTGCCCTTAACAATTAGGAGACCCAATTCAAACCTTCTATATAAAGGGCTCCAGTGTTACTTAACACTGAGCTGCCTTAGCCTTCCTTTCACTGGTCAACCTACTAAATGTAAGAACTCATGATCATATCTGAAATGTAAATACTTTATTATTCAACAATTATATCTTAATACTTATGTCAGTCTTCAGTGTATAAATTTCAAGTATTTTGTATGCCAATTTTTTTTAATACCCTCATAAGGACACAGTCAACAGCTAATGTTGCTGTTATCATAACCCCTTAAAAGGAGGGAAGATAAAGTAGAATCTCAGCAAATCTCAACATAACAGACATAAGTGCTTCAAGAAAAACTAATAAAATTTTTAATTAAAACCATTAAATAATGATTTTGTGATTATACTTATTATCATGCTTTATAATTCAAGAAGTGTTCTTTTAACTCGAGTCTAATACTTCTCAACATTTAAAACAAATATATTTTTGCTTTTTTTATTTTTTAATAATTTTTTATTTTTAAATTATAGTTGACATACAATATTATATTCATTTCAGATGTACAACATAATGATTAGAAATTTATATAATTTCTGAAATGATCCCCCAACAAATCTGTACCCGTTTGACATCATACATAGTTATTACAATACTAGTGGCCTGGTGCACGAAATTTGTGCATGGGGCGGGTGCAGGGATGTCATCCCTCAGCCCGGCCTGCACCCTCTCCAATCTGGGGCCCCTTGGGGGATGTCTGACTGCTGGCCTGCTCGCCCCCTACTGCCCCCCCCTGCCGGCATGCTTGCCCCAAACTGCCCCCCTCACCGGCCTGCTTGCCCCCAACTGCCCCCCCTGCTGGCATGCTTGCCCCAAACTGCCCCCCCTGCCAGCCTGATCACCCCCAACTGCCCTCCCCTCCTGGCCTGATCACCCCTAGCCCTATTCCTTGGTTGCTGGGGCGACCCAGGACACCAAGCCTTCCCTCCCCCTCTCTGGCCGGCTTACAGGAAGCCAAGTCTTCCTGCCCGCTCTCCGGCCAGCTCCGTGGTTCCAGCCGGTGCCACCATCTTTGTCATGTCAATTTGCATATTCCCTCCTTATTGGCTGTGGGCGCTGCCATCTTTATTGCGAAGTGATAGTTAATTTGCATATTACTCTTTTATTAGATAGGATTATTCACTATATTCCCTATACTACACTTTACATGCCCATGACTATTTTGTAACTACCAACCAGTACTTCTTAAATCCCTTCCCCTTTTTCACCCATAACCCCAAACCCTCTCCCATCTGATAGTCATCAAAATATTCTCTATCTATGCAACTGTTTCTGTTCTGCTTGTTTGTTTATTTTGTTTTGTAAATCCCACATATAAGTGAAAACATCTGGCATTTGTCTTTCTTTGTCTGACTTATTTCACTTAGCATCATATCCTCTAGGTCTATCCATGTTGTTGGCAGGTGGCGAGATTTCATTCTTTTTTTATGGCTACGTCATATTCCATCATATATATGTACTACTTCTTTACCCATTTATCTGTTGATAAACACTTAGGTTGCTCCCATATCTTGGCTATTGTAAATAATGCTACAACAAATTTGTAGGTGCATATGTCTTTTTAAATTAGTGTTTGGAGTTTCTTTGGATAAATACCGAGAAGTGGAGTTGCTGAATCCTTCTTTGTCTCTTGTTATAGCCTTTGCTTTAAAGTCTGTTTTGTCTGGTATAAGTATCATTATACTAGCTTTTTGATTGTTTGGTTCCATTTTCATGTAATATATTTTCCATCCCTTTAGAGTCAGTATGTTTGTGTCTTTCAATCTGAAATGAGTCTCTTCTCATTTCAGGGTCTTGTTTTCTTTGTTCATTCAGCCACCCTATGCCTTCTGATTGAAGCATATAATCCATTTACATTTGAAGTAATTGTTAATATATATATAGTTATTGCCATTTTATTAATCATACTTTTGATCTTCCTTTTTCTTCTTCTTAAAGAAGTACCTTTAACATTTTTTGTAATATTGGTTTGGTGGTAATGAACTCCTATAATTTTTTCTTCTCTGGGAAACTGTTTCAGTCCTTTGATTCTAAATGATAGCTTTGCTGGTAGTCTTCATTATAAATCAAGCATGTCAAACTTGGGGCTGGCGGGCCGCATGCCTCATTTAAATAAACGAGGCATGAGGCCCACCGGCCATGAGTTTGACATGCTTGTTGTAAATCCTTGCATTTCATCTCTTTAAATATTTTATGGCAAGCCCTTCTGACCTGCAAGTTTCTGTTGAGAAATCAGCTAACAGTCTTATGGGAGCTCCCTTGCAGGAAACTACCTTTTTCTTGCTGCTTTTAAGATTCTCTCTTTATCTTCAACCTTTAGTATTTTAATTATATGTCTTGGTATGGGCCTCTTGGGTTCATCTTGTTTGGAACTCTTTGTGCTTCCTGGGCATTATGTCTATTTCCTTTGCCAGGTTGGGGAAGTTTTCTGTCATTATTTCTTCAAATAGGTTTTCAATTCCTTGCACTATCTCTTCTCCTTCTGGAACCCCCATGATGCAAATGTTGGTACACTTGATGTTGTCTCAGAAGCTCCTTAAACTATTCTTATTTCTTTGGATTTTTTCTTTTTGCTGTTCTGATTGGGTATTTCTTTTTGGCTTCCTTATCTTCCAAATCTACTCCACTATTGATTCCCTGTAATGTATTCTTCATTTCAGTTGTATTCTTCATTTCTGACTGGTTCTTTTTTATGTTTTCTTTCTGTTTTTATGTTTCCTATCTCTTTGTTGAAGTTCTCACTGAGATCATTGAGCATCTTTATTACCAGTTTTTTGAACTCTGCATATGGTAGATTATTGATCTCCATTTAGTTTAGTACTTTTTCTGGAATTTTGTTCTGTTCTTTCATTTGGGACATTTCTTTTTCTCCTAATTTTGGATGCCTCCTTTTGTTTGTTTCTATGTATTAGCTAAAGCTCCTATGTCTTCCAGTCTTGGTAGACTGGCCTTATGTAATAGGTATTCTGTGGGGCCCAGTGATGCAGTCTCCCTAATCACCTGAGTTTGTGCTCCAGGTGTGTCCCTTGTATGGGTTGTCTGTGCCCTCCAGCCACATTTGAGCCTTGATTACTGTTGATATGTCAACAGGAGGAATTGATCTTCAGGCTAATGGTTATGAGGACTGGCTGTAACTATAGTGGAGGAGCTGTTGCACTGGGGCTGCCTCTATGGAGAGTGGATTCACTTTAGTGAGGCTCTGGTGCCTGTTGAGTCTGACCTTTTGATGTGTCATTTGTTGAAGTGACTGGGTGGTGCTCTGGTGTGGTCTGAAGCTGACCACCCAGTGTATTGGTTCTGGGACCTCTTGGGATGGATTCTGTTGCAGGCCAAGATCCACTGCTGCCTGGGCACTTGGTATAAGCTACAAAGTGATCTGCAGGTAGTTGCTACTTATGCTGGACTTGGAGGTGACTGGAAGAGGATAAGATGCAAACTGAGGCCAGTTGCTGCTTGTGTCAAACATGGGGCTGCTTAGCAAGATGTTTGGGACATGCCAAAACTAGATGCTGATTGTCTGGAGTTTGTGAATCTTTGAGAGATTTTAGGAAAGTCTACAGCAAGCATGTTAAACTAGTGGCCCGTGGGCCACATGCCTCATTTATTTGGTCCATGTTAGCCTTTGAGTTTGACATGCTTGGTCTACAGCCTAAGCCAAGACAGGTGGTTTGTATGGATAAGCCACTAGAAGTGGCTTGGGTGGGCCAGAGTCTCAGGAAGCCACCAGGGTGGGATGAGCCGTAATAGCTAGGTTGATGGAGACTCAGATATGGTGCTCATCTATACCTGCAGGGAGAGAGCTCAGCAAAGGAATAATGGCTTCTGCCAGCACTTTAGGCTGGGAGAAAGCTACCTCTCCAGCCCTCACCTTGAAACTAGACAATTCAGTTCCTCCCCATATGTCCCTGGCACCTTTCAATCTGCTGCCCCAGCACTGGAGCTTAGAGCAAGTGAGTCCGTTAATGAGTAAGTCTGTGTGGGCTCTTTAAAATGAATGTCTGGAACACTCCAGCTCACTCAGCCACAATCTCCACTGGCTTTCACAGCCAGAAGTTACAGACCTCTCTTCCCAGCACTGGAACCCTGTGGGACTGGGCTCAACAGGAACCTCCACAGCCGAGATATCACTCCAGATTTTTAACTACCACACTTAACTACCAATCTCCACATGGATTTTTCTATACAGTGGGGCCTTGACTTACAAGTGTCACGACTAACGAGTTTTTCGAGATACAAGCCGTCTCTCGGCCGATTTTTTGCTTTGAGTTGCGAGCTAAAATTTGGGTTATGAGCCAACTTCAGATACCCCACTGCTAATTGGCACAGCGAATATCACAGTGAATGCCACAACATCAGCCCAGCATCACATGTCATTTTAATGGTGAAAATTGATTTGACATACGAGTAATTTGAGTTACGAGCTCCGTCACGGAACGAATTAAACTCGTAAGTCAAGGCCCCACTGTAATGGGTATAAGACTTCTGTTCAGCTAGACTTCAGGTGGTTCTGAGTGGTGGTTATTCTGTAGTTAATTATAATTTTGATGTGGCCATGGCAGGAAGTGAGCACAGCATTTACCTACCCTGCCATCTTGACCTAACAATAATATTTTTAAACTCTGGTTTTCAAGGAAACTTTATAAACTAAAATCTCATCTTTATAAGCTTTTGTCCTCTACTAAGTATAAGAATTTATATTTTCAATAATTAATATTAAGCTACTTAATAATAAATTTAATAGTTACTACATAAACATTTTAATGTTAACTTATAAATCCCATCTCTCTTTACATTAATGTTAAATATAGAATTAAGAATCCTTACTTCACACAGATAGCCAATTATTTCCTCAGTGACCCAAAAGAGTTTTAAAAGGTCATTTTGTCTTTGCCACTATAAACCAGAAACATTCCCCAAGGAGGCTGTCAGTCCTGGGCTCAAGATGAAGTGAATCCATATTGCTGAATGGTTGTTGTTTTGGATTTTTCTTTTGCATTGTTTGAAATAACTCCCTGTCTAAACAGAGTCCCTATAAACCCACTTTAGTGTTTCAATGACTTCTATAATAATCATTAATTAAATAAAAATGATTAGAACTAATAAATTTAAAAATAAGTTCTTGTCAGTATATATGTATTGTATTCAGAGGGCTAAATGGACCATAGAAGCTGATCCTCTTGTCTTTAGTTGATACTGCACATACACCAATTCAAACAGACCCAGAATTAATTCTGAGGAGTGATAAAGAATCTTAATATCACTCTCTTTTCTTAAGATTCTTTAAGTCCATACACTATCAGGAAATGCTTCTTTAGTCCCAGCCCAAATTTCCTCATGCTGTTATTTTTAATATTCTGTCACCTTTAGAAATAAAAATTTAAATGTTACATTATTAAAGTTATTTACATCTTTCCAATCCATACCAGCCTATTAATCAGGCCACCATTGTGAACCTTATCAAAAACTAAATACTGCTATTCTAATATATCAATTGTAACCAGGTAGGCCTTAATTTTATTCTTAAATTTTCCCTTGAAAATGTGGGGTACATTTTTACATAAGAATATTAGACATTATTATTAATCCAAGTTCACTAAGAAAACTACATTAATGATGATTCTGTGTCTTAAATACTGACTTTAGAACCCTAAATCACCAAAGTTTAGGAGTATGGGGAATAGGTTTGTGGGAACTTCTAGCAGCTGATGGCACCCAAAACCAAGTTAGGAAAGACTTCTGAGAGAGAGGCAGTAGGGAACATCTTTCCCACCCGCCTTTGATCTCAATAGGAAAATTAAATGGTATCTTTATCAGGGTTAAGATGTTGATTCCCTTCCTATAACACTGTTAGTTCCTTAGTAAACTCAAAACTCTATGGAACACAGAAACTGTGTCATAGCTACTATATTTACTTGTTAAGACTTATTAATCAGTCAGTACCTAACAAAATGTCTTCTATCTCATGTCAGTAAAGATATTAATGATGAAGTATTCCATGTTTATTACAATAAAGATGTATAAATTGCATATCTAGGAAATACCTATATCTCCTCATTTTGTAATATACATCTCAGAATTTGTATCACTTCCTCTAAGTCAGCGGTTCTCAACCTGTGGGTCGCGACCCCTTTGGGGGTCGAATGACCCTTTCACAGGGATTGCCTAAAACCATCGGAAAACACATATATAATTATATATTTTTTGAGATTAATCACTATGCTTTAATTATGTTCAATTTGTAACAATGAAATTGGGGGTCACCACAACATGAGGAACTGTATTAAAGGGTCGTGGCATTAGGAAGGTTGAGAACCACTGCACTAAGTAAACACCTTACAGTTCTATATTGGTATTTATTCCATGGTTCTAAACATATTCTTAACTCCTATTTTGTATTTTAAATATTTTAATATCCTCGATGGTGTTTTTTCTTTAAGAGTGCATATGACTTTTAGAAATAGTCACAGTTATTCTGCGCCAGGACTTGTAATACTAGTGATGAACCTGATAGATATTATCTGTGTTTTAAAAAAGAAGAGGAAGGAGCAGGAGGGAAAAAAGTAATTAGACTCATTTGAGGGTGCTATCAATCAGGTTCTGAAAAAGTCTGAAAGGAAAGAAATAACAAAAGAAGTTATTGGAATTGCCCACTAAAGTATATGTGGAACCTCTTAAAGACATGTGGTAAAACCACACATAAAGGTCCCTTGAGTGGTTGCATTAAGAGATATAAGACTACATTTCTAAGTTTGGCATATATGTTTAAATGTCAGTAACTTTAATTTAAAATACACTCTGAACATATACATAATGCAATATTACTCGGCCACAAAAAAGAATGAAATCTCACCATTTGTGACAACATGGATGGGCCTAGGAGGTATTATGCTAAGTGAAATAAGTCAGACAAAAAAAGACAAATAACAAATGATTTTACTTATATGTGAAATCTAAAACAAAACAAAACAGAAACTCATAGACACAGAGAATAAACTGATGGTTGCCAGATGGTAGGGGTGTTGGGGGACTGGGTGAAAAAGGTAAAGGGATTAAGAAGTATAAACTTGCAATTACAAAATAGTCAAGGGGATATGAAGTACAGCATAGGAAATATAGTCAATAATACTGTAATAACTATGTATGGTGCCAGGTGGGTTCTAGACTAATTGGGGGAAATCACTTCGTAAATTAATAAGTATGCTGTACACATAAAACTAATATAATATTGAATATCAACTGTAATTGAAAATTTTAAATTTTAAAAATAAATAAAAACTCCACCCTAAAGTTGATTTGTATTTCCACATATTCAGTTTACTTAATTTGGGATGGATACACACACACACACACACACACACACACACACACAGAATATATATACATATGTGTGTGTGTGTGTGTATAATCCTTAGATATTTAAAAAACTTATTTCAGCCAAAGAATATAAACTACTCAACTAAAATATATAGAAATTCTTGTTTTCCACAAACTCAGTAGTAGAGTGATTTTCTTAAACTGTAGTATACCTGGGATGTCTGTTAAAGCACACACACACAAATACCTGGGTCATACTCCCAGAAAATCTGATTTAATCCATCTGGAGGGAGTCATTAGGAAATTTTCAAACTTCATAATCCCCTAGCTCCGTGGTCGGCAAACTGCGGCTCGTGAGTTACATTCGGCTCTTTGGCCCCTTGAGTGTGGCTCTTCCTAAGCCTTAGGAGTACCCTAATTAAGTTAATAACAATGTACCTACCTATATAGTTTAAGTTTTAAAAATTTGGCTCTCAAAAGAAATTTCAATCATACCGTTGCTATTTGGCTCTGTTGACTAATGAGTTTGCCAACCACTGCCCGAGCTGATTATGACACAGGTGGCTCTGAAACCACACACTGAAGAACACAACAATCTGCTCTCATAAAGGTGAGACTCTCCAATTCTATGACCACATCCGTAAGTGTCTGACAACTGCTTCTTTTAGCCCACAAAAAATTTAAAAGATAAGCTGAGGCATATTAAAATTTTTAACAGTTTATTTGAGCAAAAAAAAAATCAATTCTAAGCAAGCCAAACTGGAAGTGGTTAGCAGCACTCCACCAACAGGAGCTCAGGGAGAGACTTCTATAGAGAAAAGGCAGAAGCAGAGCAAGGAAGTTAGTGATTGGCTATAGCTTGGCTCTTTGGGATGGGTTGTCCTTAGGTTTCAATTTCATAACTTTGAGGCATTTACAGACTTATATTTGGGTTTGCTTATAAAGCCTGCCACAGCATTAGTAACACCTTATTTAATTAATTTAATAGAACTGTCTTCAGCAAAATAAATACTTAACATTAACTTGCCCAGAAAAATATTTTTGAAAAGCACCATTCAATCCCAACATAACATATTAAGCTAATATGTTCAATATTAATCAAGTCTTATCTCCTATCAATCCCAAACAAATATCTGAGAGTTTCCTTTCTTTCTCAGACTCTTGGAACAAGCAAATATGAATTCTACCAGGGCTTTTACTATAATGTAAAAACTTGTTACCACACCCTAAAGATCTGTTTCATGACCAGAGACTAAATATTGTAGGACTCTCACCTCTTTACATACAGAGTCCACTAAAATTGTTGGTATTGGCATTCCTGATAGTTCAGTGGCTAAATAAGATGTAGGAGAGATTTTTTTTAATCTTTGTGATGAATAGCCTATCTTAGGGCTACTTGCATCATTTTTAAACAAAATCTATTTTTAAAGGCCCAACTACATAACTAACTAAAATATCACTTTTATAAAAATATAGAGTAATTTACAGTATAGTTCTAAAGAAGTAGTAAAATCTGAAAGTGAGAAGGAATAAATTGCATAAGAGTAATACTAATATCTTAAGAAAAATCCCAGGAGAGGCATCTAGCAAAAAGATAAAATAGCTTTAAGTTGTAAGGTTGTCCCCGCATGTCCCTAAAAAATTTTTATTTCTAAATAGCTACATTTGGAAAGTCTTCCTAATTATTTTGGAGGCATTTTGTTGTGACTCTAACTATAGTCCATTCTTGTGATTTGTAGTAGTTAAGTTCTATAAAGTCACCACAAACACTAAATCAGTGTTAGTTAGATTCCTGTGAGCCTTTGATCACATTATTTTTATCTACTGTTCAATACATAACCTTGTACTATGTGTTTCTGTTTAAAGATACCTTACTTAATAGATATTCTGATTCATTAACACTGAATACATGGGCAATAGCACTATTACTCATGACTGAACAAAACTTGTCTAACACATAATTTCTCCATAAGGCACATCATCGCCTTCTCCTGCTTAGGAAAACTAGACAGCCCTTCAGCACTATTTCTGGGGATATATTAAACAGTGAAACAGCCAACAAAAAGAATAAAAATACAAAACAAAATAAATTAAAAGAAACATAAACCAAGAAGGCTGCGCCTCACCTTGTTGGACCTGAGTTGAAAATGTGAGCATTGGGCAGCTCAAATTTTTCATCATTTTGTGCTCGTCCACAAATAATTGAAAGTGCCACCGGTGTTAATTTGGGGGTTACGAATAAATTTTGGCAAGCAGGTGGCTTGCAAATGTGGAATCTATGGATAATAAGGGTCTACTGTACTTTCACTGTCAAGGTGAAAGTCCTTATCTTAGGTTTGATACAGCAGCATTTTCTAAGATCCCTTTTCAGTGACAAAATACTGCAATGAAATGTATTGTTTTACCATAATAGTATTACTTTAACATCTTTAATGATTTATCTTTCCTGCATCAGGACAATCAACAGTTGTCGCATTTCATCAAAACTTGCTAATGTGGTCTAATTTCATGTGTGTTTAACATTGTAAGTGTTTAAATGCCCAAAATAATGCTATAAAATTTATCAATGATATATAAATAGCCACACACAGGCTGTTAAAATTGTAAAAAGCGGGAGCATCCTTGCCAATGTCAATAAGCCAATCCAAAGGTTCCACTTCAAAAGCATTTAAACAATAAAATTTAAAAGATGGAAAAAGTGCATTCAAACAGACTACTTAAATCAGTCACACAGAGAAGAATGGAGATTAGGTGACATTAAAATATATTTCTATTACCAAAAATACAAAATGAAAAAAGCTGATTAAAAATTAAAAGTTGTTAGTTCAGCAAATCAAAATGTTTCCTCAACAGAGTGCAGGTGTTATGCTTTTTGTTGATAATATAACTGTTATTCATTTTCTATTAATGTTTGGAAAATAAACCTAAGAAAGTCAAAACATTAAAAGTTAATGAGTAAAATTATGTATGGCCAGTAAGAGTTTTTAACGTAACTACTGTTACTACGCACCTTGGAATTTTACTTAGAATTTCCAAGATTTAGCTATTATTTAGTTCAACTTCCTCTTTTTACAATTTAAAATTTAGAATTTCCAAGATCTAGTTATTATTTAGTTCAACTTCCTCTTTTACATATAAAATATTAGTGATGACCAGCTCAGCTTAAGCCAATCTCAAGCTACACCACATTCTTGTTTGTGGTGTGTGATATTATATATCAAAGAGGGCAAAAATTCACAGAGAAATCCAGGAAAGACAACTGCAGGGATACAGTGGCTCTTTTTATATGACATGAGGTGTGTGGTCAGATGCAATAAAAGTCTATTTAGATGTAGCTCTGCTAACTTTACTTTTTTTAAAATATATTGTTATTGATTTCAGAGAGGAAGGAAGAAGGAGAGAGACATAGAAACATCAATGATGACAGAGAATCACTGATTGGCTGCCTCCTACACATCCCCCCCCCCCAGGGATCGAGCCTGCAACCCAGGCATGTGCCCTTGATCAGAACTGAACCCAGGACTCCTCAGTCTGCAGGCCAATATTCTATCCACTGAGCCAAATCAGCTAGGGCTCTGCTAACTTTACTTTTTTAACCTACTAAGAAGTCTATGCTGAACACCAAATTAAATGGGATTTTCTAAAAATGTTTATTAGTGTTTAGTCAGAGAGATGTGTCTTTATTGCTGAGAGGCAACATCACAGAACAGAAAAACATGGCTTGCAATGCAGACAGACCTGGTTTAAACCCCAGCTCTCCCACTAAATGTGCAATCTTAGGCAAGTCAGAAACTTGCTGAGCATTTTTTCCTCATGTGCAAAATCAGGAAATGAAATCCTTGCACCAACTAGTTGTGTTGTTAAAGCTAAGGATAAAGTATAAACAGTATCTAAGATAGAATTTAATTATATGTAATTATATTGGTACAGGATAATGTCAAATAATTCTGAAGGTATCACTCTATTTCTTAGATTGGTTAAGATATTATCAAAATTCCAAATATGATTGCTGTTGATTTCAGAAGGCACCCAGTTCTATATATAATCGATTTGTAGAGTAAGTGGATAAAAAGAGAAACGTGCCTTTGACTCATAAGTACAAACATCAATACTTTGTCAATAAGCCACACCATATGCAAGAGGACATGACATAATTCATGCTGTCAATTTTCCCTCTGAGTCTCTGGCACATATACTCAGAAGTCAGAATACAAATTGGTTTTCTAATTTGGCACCCAGAAAACGAAGGGAGCTAGTTAAGTATTACTATTTCAGTCAATTAAAATGACAAGTTGAATTTAGATAATGAATCAAAAGCATATATGCTATACAACACTCATAATTTTGGCTGAAATTCTGATTCACTTTTTGAACATGCAGAATCAATAAAACTTTGTCTTCAACAGAAAAACTTTCAGACTGAATTCTCCTAAAAGTTGTGTCATCATTTCAATGCACTTGTATTAACTATCAAGAAAAACATCAAGACCTTAAGCCCATAGTAATTCCCTAACATAAGACTGCATTCTCCTTTACCACAAAAAAGTCCATTCAATTGTCTGTAGTTACATCTGTAAAATTGTTTTTCTGAGAGAAATTCATAGATAACCTCTGTGACAAATCACAAAATTTGGTCTAGACCAGAGGAACAATACATTATAAATCAGTGTCTCATTTTGCTCTAATTGCCTCCTTAAAATAGCTGCAATGGATCAATGTCTCAGATTCTGTTTTATTATACATGCATTCTTAAAAGCATCAATGACAAAATGCTAACTGACTAAAGCAGAAGAGCAGCTGGTTCCATGGCTCCATGAAAAGAATGTTCTGAAAACAGTTCAAGAATGTTTGATGCACTTCACAAGGATTCTGTTCTAAAATTTCAAAGCCACATTGAAAAGTGATAATTGCTATCTGCAGTGGAAAGAGGAAGTCCAAAATGTTGGAATGAGACCAAATGTTAGCAACAACTATCTTCTGGGTACTTAATGAATTTTGCCTTCTTCCTTCATACCAAATATGGCTTTAACTAATATTATGAATGGAGGACCTGGGATTGTTTTATTTCTTTAAAGGAAACACAACTTTTTAAGGCTAATCTACTATATAGTATTCCAATTTACTTAGCAAGACAGAGAAATGTGCTGCCTAATGAAAATATAATCACTCTCATAATTAAATGCTTAGTAAATGTATTAAGTATACCAACAATTTTATTTGAGACTGTTAAATCCATGTTCTGTTGCTCTTGTTCATTGTCCCTACATGTTAATTAGATGTAGGTTTCTTTCTATAGTACCCTCACTGCCATATTCATTCTGATCTCACTAGTCCATGACTATTTCACCTATAAACATCAGGAAACAGAGAATATGGAAAAACAGCATTTGGGTTTTTTTCTGTGCTGAAGGGAGCTCATTGAATGGGCCTTGAAGAAACAATGGAAGAACTGATTCAAAACTTACTCATAATATAAGGTATGTGTCTGATATTTTGTAATGTGATTCATATTTTTGAGATTCAATTTATTCATCATGTAGGAGGCAGGTAATAATTATAAAAACAGTGATCTACTTCACAAAGATACTGTAAAGAATGACTCATAAATGAGACACCTGATATTACTACAGAGACCAAAAAGCTCCATTATCGCAATGTTCTGCAGTGGGTAATTATAAGCTTCTAGGGCAGTGGTTCTCAACCTTGGCTGCACATTAGAATAGAATCACCTGGGAATCTTTTTAAAATCCTGATTTCTGAGCCTCATCCTCCGGAAATTTTGTTTGTTTGTTCTGGGGTGGGGCAACAACATTAGTAACAAAGAAACAGAATTTCCGGAGGATGAGGCCCAGAAATCAGGATTTTAAAAAGATTCCCAGGTGATTCTAATGTGCAGCCAAGGTTGAGAACCACTGCTCTAGGGGGTCAAAGAACATAATGTGCCATACTTAATACCACTGATAGTTGCAACTTCATCACCCTTTTCAGCTACTAAATAATTTCATGCTCTACACATCATGCTACTCCTTCCAAACATAACAAGCACTCTTGACAAGGTCTCCAACTTGAGTAACAGAAATGCAATAGAATATTTCTCAGCTTCAACTATATTCTCATTTCTTACCTTCTTACTCCTTATAACCCTTTTCTCAATGGCCCACTGCCCCATACAATTTGTTGAAACAATCTCATTAAAATTTTACTGTATACCAGAACAGAAAAAGTTCTATATATACACAATTTTATATTTTCCATAGTATGATCAAAGTAAATATTGTTCTCATATCAAAATATATCTGCATAAATAAAGATAAAGGCAAGAGCTAAAGACAAGTTTGGGGCAAGAATTCCCAATCACTGTCTCCAGTCCTCCCTTTCTGAGATGTTTTTCTCCTTCAATACGGTGCCTTCCATTTAAAGTTATTCTCCAGAAGTAACCCTACTAGCTGTGTAGTTGACTCTCCAACATCCATTTCACATCCAAATGTTTAAATCAAGTCAACTATGATAATTTCCTCCCCCTTGCCAGCAATTAGCATTAGTTTCAGGGTCTAGGTCAATTTGGCTTGCTCCGAGAAGCTAGTGCTTCTCCCTCCCCCTCTTCCCCTGCCTATCACTCCCCCCCTCCCTCCACCCTCAATGAAAATTTAGAAATATGTTGTGCCATTTTCTCCTAGGAGCCATTTTAAATGACAAGAGGAACCTGACTCAAAATAAAGGGAGACTAATTGGTTCAAGGCTTTTAAGGAAATCTATGCTCAATCATTAGCTGACCACTAACCTAAACAGAGACTTTGATGACAACATATGACAAAGAGTACAGACATTACAGGATGCATTCAGTAACATCATGAAACAAACAATATGGTACAAGTGATACACAATCAGTAGCACAGATTATGCAATTAGTTCTCAATGTAACTTCTTACGTGGCAGAGATTTTGCACTTGGGTTCTGGTGTAATCCTCTACAGCAAACGTATTTATTATTTACGTATGGCAAAGGTATTTCTAAGTATAACCTCCTACTTGGTACAGACTTGGCATTAGCTCTAGGGATAACCTCTGTGGAATAATCTGTGTATCCAACAGTGATCAAGTACAGAGCTAAAGTCATCGTTTTTATTTATTATGTAACACTGATTTCTTATATATTGCCTATATTTTGCAGTTATTTCATTTTTATTCTTCTTAAAATTGCTTGAAGATAAAAAAAAGTTATAGCCTATAGTAAAATAACTTCAAAAAATCACCAAGGTACAAAATTTTGAAGTTTTTAATATATATATATATATACACACACACATACACACACACACACATATATATACATATTTATATATAAAACTTTAGATAAATGGTTCATTTTTTTAAAGATTTCTTCACTTTTGTAATATCTCTTAAATTAGAAGTTTCAATCCTATATAATAAAAGGCTAATATGCAAATCCACTGAACAGAAGAACGACCAGTCACTATGACATGTACTGACCACCATGGGACAGACGCTCAACACAGGAGCTACCCCCTGGTGGTCAGTATGCCCCCACAGGGCGGACAGCCTCTAAGGGGTGCCGGACTGTGAGAGGGCACAGGCCAGGCTGAGGGCCCCCGCCCCGCCCCCCAGTGCACAAATGTCGTGCACTGGGACTCTAGTATGTTATTTAAAATGTTTAATTTATAAAACTCGATTACACAAAATTTTTCAAGAATACATCTGTTGAATAAAGCATGATACACTTAATTTAAAAATAATATATATTTTCTCTAAATACAAACTATTTTGCATTATTTGGTTTTCCAGGCATCAGAAGCATTAGAACCTGGCAGAGAATATTATTCCTGAACTGGATGAAACCCAAAGCCATTCCCCAAACACCTGTAACTTCTCCAGTTCATTCTTAAAAGCACTCATAAAACTTGTGGGTACAACCATAAATGGCCACTTCCCCCACTCAATATTTCAGGAAATGAATAAATCATGTTTAGCCCACAAGCCTGTCAAAAAATATAGTTGATTACTAAACAGTGTTTATATTTAAAAAGCTATCCTAATCCAAAAAAAGCATTTTAACACTGATTCTCCTCCAAATAACTAATTTCTAGAAATGCCTTGTTATCTATTATCCTACAATACTTTAAAATAAGTTTATGATTTTTGCAGCAAGCCATTACAGAAGCAGCATGCACCCCCAAGTAGCAAGAGAGGTACTGCTTCTACTATATTAAAGAAAACTGAGGCTTAGAGAATTTGTGATATGCTCAAACACAAAGAAATACCAGAGACAGAATATAAACATGGATCGATATGATTTTAAAGTTTGTAGATTTTTTTTAACACAATATGGCCTCTCCCACATGCCTCCAGGCCTAGCTTCCACCCATGGATAGCTTTGTATCTTCTACCAGGTGACCCTAGGGCCAGGCATGGGAAGCAGCTTACCTCAACCTGCACTAGAGCCCCTCCCATGAGGCCTCAGTATCAATATACCTGGTGGCCGGCCTGGAACCACAACAGAGCACCACCTGGTTAGCTCCACAAATGGCACACCCAAATGGTGTTCTGGGTGACACCAGAACCCAACTGGGGCAAATCCTGCTATATGGAGTCAGCACCCGCTGTGGTTATGACCAGTCTTCATAGCAGTCAGCCTGAGGGCCAACCCTATCCATTGATGAGTAAATCAACAAACAAAAGTAGCCATTAAGTGGAGGAAAAGGGAACCATCCTGCATTGTTGGTGGGCTTGCAAATTGGCATAGCCACTATGGAAAAACAGCACAAAGGTTCCTAAAAAAATTAAAAATAGGCCCTGGCCAGTGCTGCTAAGTGATTAGAGCATTATTAGCCTACACACCAAAGTGTCAAGGGTTCATTCCCAGCCAATGGCCCGTACCTGGGTTGCAGAGTTGGTCCCCAGCCCCCAGCCCCCAGCCCCAATATCGAGGTTTCGAGGTCTCTCTCTCTCTCTCTCTCTCAGTCTCTGTCTCTCTTCCCTCCCTCACTTCCACTCTCTCTCAAAAAAAAAAAAGTCAATGGAATAAATATCCTTGGGTGAGGATTAACAAAAAATTTTGAAAAAAATGAAAGATAAAATTACCTATGATCAAGCAATTCCACTTCGGTGTATTTATTCAAAGAAATCCAAAACACTAATTCAAACAGATATGTGCTGAGACTAACTACTCAAATAAACGGAACTAGGGAAATAGAAAGCAAGGGCAATTCATCCATCAGTGGAGATGAATAAAACATCTCAAGCCTAAGGCATTATGGAAAATTCTCTTTCAGAACTCAACATATTTGGGGGGAAAATTGCGTTTGCCCTGATGGAATCTTTCAAATGCAAAATTTATAAGTATAATCCTTCACTGGGGCAGTAAAAAGAGAAATAAACATTATACAAATGAACAAGAAAATTATCCTAAGGATTTTTTAAAGCCAAGATTGGCAAATTTTTATTCCTATTAATGCACAGGATGTACACTGGTAAAGGAATGGTTAGGGGCAGCCTTGAACCAACTATTCTGGAATCCATCCCAACATCACTAAAAGAAAAATATGGCATCTTTAAACTTTCAGGAACATATTTCTCATTAATACCTGTCTAAAATCCACCCTCTGTCAAAGGCGATTACCAAGGCCACCATCTCCAGCAGACCTACCTCCAACCTTGCCGCTCACCTTGGCCTAAGTGATTTTCTCCAATCTTTGAAATCCTCATATAAGCCCATGTACCTCTTTCTTATGTACCTTGGTATTTTGCCTTGTATAGTCAGAGGCACAGCGATGTCTCAGTTATAAACAAACTCTGAAGACAGACAAACCTGACTTCAAACCTTTACATTGTCACTTGAGCTAGTGATTTAATTTCTCTGTGCTTCAGTTTCCTAAACTATAAAATAGAGAAAAGAGCAATAATAGTACTTATAAGGTCACTGCAAGAATTAAATGAGGGAATACATTTGTCTGCCTGGTAGTTTGGCAGTCCTTTAAGTCCAACCACTGCTACTGTATTGTGATCACTTATACATGTTTTTATCCCATATTAAATTATGAATCTTTTCTGAAACAGTACAGAGTACAAATAATCTCTTGACAGTACTTATTTACTTTACCTAAAATCAATTTCTTATTTGTTCATTTGAATGAAGATTAATTCTTCCAGAACTTAACACAATGCCTCCCATATTTATTTGTTGAATCACTGTTCACCATCTTAGTATTCACCCCACCAGTGTTTCATAGATTACAAAGACAAAAGAAAAAAGAAAAGAAAAGAAAGAAGGACCTTTCTGTAGCTCATGGGTTTGGGCTTTTTGTTTGTTTGTTTTTAATCTATAAATTTAAAAGATTGAGCTGTACAATCTCTAAGATGTCTTTCAATTCTCACATGCTAGAAACCTGTAATATCCATGAGAGCCAAGTCATTCTTGCTCTTGAAGCTACTCCTTTTTAGCTTTGCCAACATTCCTTGTCTTCTCACTTAAATGCCCCTTTCTTTCCCAAATGTCATCTATATGGTTTGTTTTTTCTGGAATGCCACGTTTCTTCACTTTCACCTTCTTCGTCCAATCCCTAAAATAACAGATATCTTGTTTTAATCAACAAGATCTATTGCTAAAAATTATATTAAGTTATATATACACCAGGGAGGGCGGCCTTGTTTTCTAGATGATTTCTGAATACAACATCATTAAATCACCTGATAGCCAATTTAGAGGAAGCAGGTCATATGTTAACTCAATTCTATGAAATATTTGCCTCCCAAAAAAAATATTTGCCTGAGGAATAAATGACTCAGATAAACACCACTGGTTTTCACCTTGGCACTCCTTTAGTCCCCAAGTCATTGTGAGCTTACAGATGGTCTTAATTAAAACAAGTAGTTTCTAATTTACAACACAGGAAACATTTAGAATTTGTTGCTGAAGTAGAGTTAGTGGAACCTAGTAACCCCAATCTCACCCCTAGACAACTACCTCCATGACTTTAATTCATTTGTACAGATTCCTGATGTGTTCATAACTCTTTTTTATTATAAGTATAATACAGTTCTATTGCACTTAAACTAAAAAAAAAAAAAAGTTGACAGAAAGCATATCAAATCTTGCTGTCTACCTTGCGTCAAGTTCTGTCAAATTTGCAATGGGAGCTGAATATTAAGACCAAGAGGCCTGGGTCTGGAATATTAATGGCCGATGAGCTTCACCGTTCATATCAGCCACATGCTCTAACTTTGGCATCAGCACCCTGGGCCTTTATAAAGTAGAGTACCGTTTGCTTTGCACATGCTTGCATGCTTACCATCCAGTTTTTCCCACAAACTCTCCAATTGCTGTTGTGTCTCACAGTCACGTTTCCGCAGCTTTGCGTCATTTGTGTAATAAGAAGTCAATTCCACCAACAATTTTTCTAATACTCTATTCTACTTGAAAGTCTCTGGCCTCATTTTTTAAAGGCAAACCCTAACCTTGGAATAATGAATGTCTTTAACCCACTTGCATTCCACTTCACTCCTTGCAATAATCACACACACTAACACACAATTTGTCAAAGTTTTTTCAAGAGGTGAGGCAGTGGGGTTGAAGGTCAAATTAAGAATGGTAGTTTTATGGTCTGAGAGACTAGCCAATATTGTTCATAAGATGGAGCTTGAACTGGACAAGACTTATGGTATAATCCCAGGAGACCAGAACTGAAACACTGTGTTTGAATGATTCTTCCCTGTTTCGTAAAACTCGCATTCTATGTAAAAGTTACCTTGATACTGACATTATTTGCATTTAAAAATTCACACTCTTATGAAAACAGATGGAAGTGGTTGACTTTTTAATTTCATTAAAGCTTTCTTAATTCTTTTACTTCCAAAGTTTGAGAAGTTCTTTACACAAAATAATTCTTTATTTCTTCAATTTCTCAATATTAACTATCCTGCTTAAAATATTCAACTAATAGTTATATTCATAAACTAAGTAAAATTTTCAATGTAGGAGGGGAGAAAATAGGAGCTTAGAAGGAGTATCAACTTAAATTTAAGCCTTAAATTTGACCACATGAGTTGTGAGGCCATCAACACATGTGGAAGAAATTGCTCTGTGAACATGGAAGGAAAAGGTCTAGGAACTAAGTCTGCTTCTGGGATGAAAGGGGCCTCTGGGTGCAGCTGTACCTCTGCCAAGTCTCTGTAGGACCAGATCGTTGCTCTTTACTCAAAAAGGAGCAGTTTTTAAAAACCTGTACCCAATTTGTAGGGTTCAAATTTAACTCTACTAAAGTGGAGAAGAGCCACAAAGATGATTAAAGGGTTGGAAAGTAATATCTATGGGGAAAGATTAAAGGCACTGAGATTATTGTGCCTGGTGATGGGAAGACTGATGGATGATTTAATAACATTCTTAAGGTATTTGATCAGTTATTCCAGTGACCAGCTGTTCTTTAGCTACAATGAGGACAAAACCAAAGGAAATAGCCTTAAATTCCAATATGAAGAACTTGGGTTAGATATAAAATGAGATTTCTCAGAGAGTGGTGTTATTGGAATAAACTATCCTGACTAAAAGTCTTCAAATCTGACACAGATGACTATCTTCCTGGAGTTGGGAGTTGTGGTACTTAACAGAAGGTAAAGGGATAAATCCTCTCATGTCCCAACAATAAAATCTATGATTTTCAGTCAGGTGATCTGACTTCCATTTTAATACACAATTACTTATGTAAAAAAGTACTGGTGGCAGTGAAGTTAGAAGCCAGAGTCACAATTGGTCTGGGAAATAGAGGCCCTTTCTTATATAAAGGATTCTCAAACCTTACAAGATGCAGTCCTGGACTACAGTAAACCCACCTTTGTTGATCTTATTCTCCTCTTTACCTTTCCTGGAATAGGCAGAAGGATATAAAAAGAAAAGACACAGAAGGAGATTTTTTTATTCATCGTGAAAAATAGTCCAAACATAGACATTTAACTCCTTAAGTCAAGATAAGTGCGGCATGCCAACGGAAATGCATCGTGTCTTTACTGTGGGTTATCTTTTTCCTTTGCCAATATCTTAGTACCCGTCAAAATATTAGGAAAAGCAAAATAATAATATCCGTAAAGTTCACAGAACTTATCAGAAAAAGTGCTGTGTCACATTGTAGGCCTTAGTATGATTATGTTTCACTTAAATGTGCTCACAAGATCCCACTGTTCCTGTTCGATTGCAGTAATTTGCAGCAATTTTAGGGGACTTCACAAAGTGAATAAAAACGTAGTTGAATCATCTGCAATTCAAGGCGTTCAAGTCTTAATTCACAGACAGCAGCTCTGAGAATAATTACCAGGGCCTAGTCATTTTCTGCTATACTGCACATGAAGAGCTTGCTATCTTTTTTTAATACTCTGAGATGCTATATTTTTAGAATTGTTATCATCCCTCATTTGAGTGATTCAATAACTATAGCACTTGCTATATGATCCCCAAAAGAGCTTACACAACTAAGCATATATAATGTAGGCACTCAAAATTAAGTGTCTTAGGCATTGTGTTGCTTTACAGAATATTTGATGAAGGGCATAAAATAAATCTTTTAAAATTGACTTCCCAGGAAGTCTTAAGCCTATGGTTATATAATGCATAATAAAGGTGTGAGCCTTGAGAAAAATATTTTGTGTCATGATTTTTCCATTTGATACTTTTCTATTCTATTCAAATAGCTATAAACTCAAAATCACTTGAACTAGATAGATACCTTATGTGATCTGATTTACAAAAATAACCCTCAGAGTTTCTCAATATGACACTAAAATTGACAAAGATAAGACAAAATTTAAAGGTCAGTTACTGTCATATCTTACAAAGACGTGAGGTGACCATCCTATATAATAAAAGCCTAATATGCTAAGTGTCTGGTCGTCTGGTTGGCCGTTCAACCAATCAAAGTGTAATATGCTAATGATATGCTAAGGCCGCTCAACCACTCACTATGACCTGCACTGACCACAGGGAACAGATGCTCAACAAAGCTGCTGCCCCCTGGTGGTCAGTGCACTCCCATAGGGGGAGCGCTGCTCAAGCAGAAGCCGGGCTCAGGAGCGCAGCTGCAGTGGTGGTAGCCTCTATCACCTCCGAGGCAGCGCTAAGGATGTCCGACTGACACCCCCGAGTGCTCCCGGACTGCGAGAGGGCGCAGGCCGGGCTGAGGGACCACCACCACCACCACCACTCCGAGTGCACGAATTTTGTGCATTGGGCCTCTAGTATTATATAATTCATTATCCCAACTGAGGTACTTTTGAAAGTAAAGGGGTTCTATTAATGAAAACAAACCAGACCAGCAGACAAAAATCAGAGCTGTCCTAGGCAAACCTGGAAATATAGACACCCTCTCACAGAGCAACAGGAGCCAGTCTGTAATTGCCAAACACAGAAGCCTGCAAAGTCTCCAGGGACTTGGCCCTCTGGGTTGAGACTGGTATGCAAGAACTAATTTACTGGTATGAAGGCTTGGGAAGAACGTTTATTTTGAAGGTCAAAGCATCTATCCAAAGGCCACTCCAGCAGTGATGGAGGCCCAACCTGTAATAACAGAGGTGCCCTACTGTTTGTGTGGCACATAGTGACGGGCAAAGAAAAGGCAGGGAAAAGTCAAACAAGCAGGGAACACAATCAGCAAGTAGCAGATTTGATCGGAATTCAAGAGCTGGATCCATTTATGCCATCACTGTACAAATATTAAATGAACACCGACTATGTTAACCCTGGTTACAGGGACTGAGGAACTAGAGCACAGTAGAAGTTACAGGGTATCTCATAAAAAACACAGCAGATAATGATTTACCAAAACCATAGCACAAAGTAAGAATCAACTCTAAAAAAGATGAAGAAGCCTATGTTAAGAACTATGATTATGGGGAGGGGAAATATGTGGAGGCTATTCCGGACAGCTACTTTTTTTAAATCGATGGCCCTCTAATTGTGTTTTAGTCAATAACAAAAAAAAATTGCTAAAAAAGCATAAGTAAATACAAAATGAAAATACTAACAGCAATAAGGATATCCAAAGTAGCAAGAAATCATTTTTAAGCAGGAAGATAGACACTATCACAGGTTGGTATTTCAAATTCCCTAAGTCTGCTCAGAAGCAACATTTTAAAACAGTGATGATTATAATGATCAATATTCCTATTTTCCTTAAGATAGTGCATGCAAACACTCATCTCTTATTATAAATAAAGCAAATATTAAATGCAAATGATAAATCATACAGTAGAGCTTGAGAACTACCGGTTCCAGCATCACTGTTAGGCTCTGCACTTTGTTTGCCTTCATGAACATAGCATTTCAGAATTGTCCCACACAGAAATTATGCACATCTCTCCATCTTCATAACTGCCTTGAAAATAAGCATCCATCATTCCCTATGCATGCAATGCAATAATGCCAAACCAGAGCACCAGTCACTTCCCAACTGCTGGCTATTCCTCCTCTAATCCACTGCAGATGATCATCTGTCAGATGTCAATCCAGTATGCTGGTGAACAGCTGATTAGTAAGGGGGTGTGAAATAGCCACCAAGCAGCTGCACCATTTTTCAGGGACAAAACATGATGGTTAATGTTCATGAGAAGATGAATGTAGGGAAACTAAGCAGTTAAATCCCTTGATAAATGCAGAGGCACTGCTCAAGGCAAAAATTCTCCAATTACTTTTCTCACACCTTCCTATGAGGAAAACAGTTGGCTAGTGGCATTCAATTAACTGTGACATTCATGCACTTATTCAGCATACATTTACTGAACACCTACTGGGTACCAGACACTGTAGTAAGAACTAGATCTTCTAACTACCCTCACTAATTCATGCATATGGTATAATACAAACTGTTCAGAAGTATCTTCCTTTTGTTCAAATCCAGCCTCGCCTTGAAGAGCCCAGCTCAAATGCCAGCTATTTTAGAAAGATTTCCTTGGGTTTCCCAGGCAAAATTCTCTTTTCTATAAATTCTCTTGGCACTCTATTTAGACCTCTTTTATGGAATATAGCATTCCCCACTGTAATCCTATATAATAAAAGGCTAATATGCAAATCAACCAAACAGTAAAACGACTGGTTGCTATGATGCGCACTGACCACCAGGGGGCAGATGCTCACCGCAGGAGCTGCCCCCTGGTTGTCAGTGCACTCCCACAGGGGGAGCACCCTCAGCCAGAAGCGAGTCACAGCTGGCGAGTGCAGCAGCAGTGGCGGTAGCCTCTCCCACCTCCATGGCAGTTGGACATCCCCAGAGGGCTCCTAGACTGTGAGGGTGCAGGCTGGTCTGAGGGACACCCCCCCCCCCAGTGCACGAATTTCATGCACTGAGTCTCTAGTTCTTTATATGTGCCATCTCCTAATAGATTAGAAGTAACTTAAAGTCAAAAGTCATATTATCTTACTATCTCCTTCACCTTAACATTCCTCAGGGCATAATGAAGTTCCTTGCATAATGAATGTGTTAATGAGCTCCTGCTGTCAACCTTGGCTCTCCACAGATTAGATGTTCAGGGAGAAAACACTGTCTTATTCTCTACAGCAAAAAGAAAAATCTTAAAATCTAGAGGGAGAGACAAAATAAAAGAGTATATATATATCTACACTAATAAAAGAGAAAAATGGTAATTGGCGTACGACCACTACCCTTCTGATTGGCTAATCAGCGTATCCTTATGCAAATTAACTGTCAGCCAAGATGGCGGCCGGCAGCCAGGCAGTTGGAAGCGAACATGAGGCTTGCTTGCTCCAGGGACTGCAGACTCCAACGTTCCCCGCCTGACTTGCCGGCCTCTGAGCTGGCAGTTTGAAACATTCTAACAAATATAGCCGGCTGGGATCTCAGAGCTGAAGTTATACATTGTTTCGATTATAGAACGGCAAACAAACCAGCAGCGGAAGCCTCAGAGCTAGAGCCAGAGCTAAAGCTGACCCAGAAGAAAAAAAAAAAAAAAAGGAGCGGTTGGGAGCTTCCCGCCAGCCTGAAGGCAGCCCTCAGCCCCTCACCCAGACTGGCCAGGCACCCCAGTGGGGACCCCCACCCTGAAGGGTGTGTGACCAGCTGCAAACAGCCATCATCCCCTCATCCAGGCTGGCCAGGCACCCCAGTGGGGACCCCCACCCTGATCCAGGACACCCTTCAGGGCAAACCAGGCCGGCCCCCAGGCCTCTATCCTATATAGTAAAAGGGTAATAATGCCTCCCAGCAACCGGG
>NW_005871401.1:388641-502745 GCF_000147115.1 Myotis lucifugus | reverse complement strand
GGATCCGCATTCCCGCGGGGCAGACTCGAGCTTGCGGGGGTGCTGTGCCCGCAGTCACGCCCCCAACCCGAGAGAGCGGGGAGAGGGTGGGGGGAGGGGGCGATCGCCCTTACTCACGCCCCCAACCTGCTGGCAGACCGGGGCTGGCGAGTTGGCCGGACCGCATTCCGCGGGCAGACCCGGCTGGCAGGCGATCACCCCCAAAACGCTCCACTGGCAGACCGGGGCTGGCGGATTGCCCTGGACCCGCATTCCCCTGTGTGCACTTGCCCATGGGATCACAGCCGCGATCACCAGCAGGAAAGGGCGGCCTGCAGCCAGCCCCTGTGTGCACCTGACCGTGGGATCGCAGCCACGATCAAGAGCAGGAAAGGGCGGCTTGCAGCCAGCCCCTGTGTGCACCTGCCCGTGGGATCACAGCCGCGATCATGAGCAGGAAAGGGCGGCCTGCAGCCAGCCCCTGTGTGCACCTGCCCGTGGGATGCAGCAGCGATCACGGAGCAGGAAAGGGCGGCCTGCAGCCAGCCCCCCTGTGTGCCTTTCCCTAGGTAGCACTGGGGATCCCACAGTAGGGAAGGGCGCCCCACCCTGGCCACAGCTCAGGGGAGGCCAGGAGCCTGAGTGATCAACAGAGAGGGGCGCCTGCTTGAAGCCTTCAGGGTGTGGCTGGTGGTAGGCCTCCAGCAGACGCGCACACACACACACACACACACACACACACACAGCGCCTACTCTGAGCTTCCAATGTGGTTGGGAGCAGACCACCAGTGGACACACACACCCGGCAACTGCTCGGAGCTTATGTGGCGGGGCTGGGGGCAGGCCCCCAGCAGACACACACACATGGGGACGGCTGCACCGAGCCTCTGCTGCCAGACTGTGGCCATCAGTAGGACATCCACTGAAGGCTCCCAGACTGAGGGGCAGGCTTGGCTGAGGGAACCCCATCCCCCAGTGCACGAATTTCGTGCACCGGGCCTCTAGTATATATATATATATATGAATGCAGTACAGTAATAATCATAATTCCATTGCCAATAATACTGAATCTATTATACTTTAATCAAGATCTTAACTTCAGCCCTGGCCGGTTTGGCTCAGTGGATAGGGCGTTGGCCTGCGGACTCAAGAGTCCCGGGTTCGATTCTGGTCAGGGGCGTGTACCTTGGTTGCAGGCACATCCCCACTGGGGAGTGTGCAGGAGGCAGCTGATCGATGTTTCTCTCTCATCAATGTTTCTAGCTCCCTATCCCTCTCCCTTCCTCTCTGTAAAAAATCAATAAAATATATTTAAAAAAAAAAAAAGATCTTAACTTCACCTTTTCATCTATTAAAGAAAGGGTTTATTTAAAAGGAAAAGGATTATTAAAGTAAATATGCATGACCTATTTATACTTTCTAGGTGAACTTTTTTTAAGTCATTTTAAAACAATAATTATACTTGAGTCTTACATGTTCATTAAATCGTAAGACTTCTAATTTCCTCTACCAGCAAAACCTTTGTTAATAAAGAAATTGGGTTACTATATATACTTTAAATGCTTTTTTAAAAAATTACTCAAAAATAATCCATATATAAACCATATAGTTTGCTAATTCATGCATGCTTCTTTTAAAAGCTCTAATTTAGTGAAAGAAAGTTAACGTTTGGTGATATACTAAAGCATGGGCAACCCTAAGTAAATGGGAGATGGAAATTAAAATCCACTTTCTTTTTCAAGGAGCTGGGCATCTGGTAGAAGAGGCATGTGGTATAGTGGAAAGAAGAGCCTGGCCAATGTGGCTCAGTGGTTGAGCGTCAATCTATGAACCAGGAGGTCATGGTCAGAGCGCATGCCCTGGTTGTGGACTCGATCCCCAGTGTGGGGCACACAGGAGGCAGACAATCAATGATGTTTTTATCTCTCTCTCCTTCTCCCTTCCTCTCTGAAATCAAAAAAAAATTTTTTTTTAAGAATTATGGGTTAGAAGTTTGGAGACATGGATTCTGCAGGGTGCTATGTATATGTATGTATATGTTTCTATGTATACATGCGAATGTGTGTGTATGCGACATCGAATATATGCCCCTCCCCATATTCACCAACCTTGTTTTATAAACTCCTTCAACACAGAAACTATGTACTCATCTTTCTATCCTCTACAATGTCCAAACAAGTGTCTTGTGTGTAGTAGAGAATAAATAAAATGTGGTTAAGTTGAGTTTAGTTGAATGAAACCCGTTTAAAAACCTTACCTGTTACTACATTTTTATCAATGTGCTTTAAAATGAGACACATTGCCCAGAAGAGAGATTTTTTCAATTTTTTGACAATGTTTCCAAACCAATAAATGCAAGAGGTGGCAAAAGTAGATTTGCAGTTGTGAGTATGAAAAACACAGCTTATTCTTATATTACTATTTATTAAATATTGTATTATTTTTTCTTTAAATGTGTTTTTATTGATTTCAGAGAGAGGAAGACAGGGATAGAAACATCAATGATGAGAATCCTTGATCGGCTGCCTCCTGCATGCCCCCCACTGGGGATCAAGCCTGCAACCTAGGCATGTGCCCTGACCGGGAATTGGACCATAACCTCCTGGTTCATAGGTCGTCACTCGACCACTGAGCCACACCAGCTGGGAAATGTTTTCACCAAGGATATGTTTTCATTGATTTTAGAGAGAGAAAGAAAGGGTTTGTGGGAGTGAGAGAGAAAAAAAAAACAACAAAAACACTGATGTGAGAAACATCAATTCATTGCCTCATATATGTGCTCCAACCGGGGATTGAACCCACAACCTAGGCATGTGCCCTGACCAGGAATTAAACTTGCATCCTTTTGGTGGTTGGGACAATGCTCCAACTGAGCCACTGGGCCAGGGAACCTCTTTCTTTTCAATGAAATTTTTACTTGCTGGGCGAGATCTGTCACTTGGAACAATAAGAATATGACTGCTATAATTTTTTAAGAATTCTGAGCGTAGCCATAATGAAAAATTATTACAGATTTCAAGTGACAAAAGTCACAGCTGGGCTTTAGAACAGAGCACACCTAGTTCCCACATTGTCTGTTCATCAATGCTAATCTCATCTCCTCTCACATGAACCTGAAACTTTTGGAAAGGAATTACATAGAGAAACTATAAGTGGATATGAACATTTTAAGCATTGGGTGTGCGTGTGTGTGTGTGTGTGTGTATGTGTGTATGTGTGTGTGTGTGTGTGTGTGTGTGTGTGTGTGTGTCTGTTAGTATGGATTTAACCTAGGCAGGAAAGCAAAAGAGTTTACCATATTGTTTTAAAGTGGCTTTCTAGTGCTGTATTTCCAATAATTTTCCAAATAAAATAAATTTGATCAACACTTAAATGGTCCGATTTTTTTCATTCAGAAAATGTATGGGTAGTTAACTTTCTTCAAATCAATATCACCTTGGGTGAATCTGAACTAGCTTGGCCACAAGCAACCTTTGAGGCATCTTTTCAAACTGGAGTTCACATCGCCCAGGGGAATGTCAGTGCGTGGGGTACCAACATGACACATACTCCTGAAACATCCATTTCATGTGGATTTTTGAAAGACAACTGAATTTTTTTATTTTAAAACTTTTTTAAATTTAATTTTAAAGAAATATGGAATAGGAAAAGCAATCAGAAATAATGATTAAAGTCATTTTAGTCCCAAGTCTTAATATCTGTATTTTTACAGAAATCTCATTTCTAGGCTAGGGTTTGGTTGAAATTATGTTTAAATGCTCATGGTGTTTTGTGACAAAAATACTGGTAGAGGAAATTAAGAGACCTAAGTTTGATCTCTGACTTGCCACTATCATTATGGGGAGTCTTGGGCAAGTGTCTTTTAATCTTTAAGCCTCAGTTTCTTTCTCTCTGAAACAAAGTGGTTGTATTAGGTCACACCTAAAACCTCTTCTGTGTTCTGAAATGATTTTTAATATTTTATAATTTTAATATGTTACCCTTGATATTTTTTTATTTTTTGTTAATCCTCACTTAAGGATATTTTTCCATTGATTTTTAGAGAGAGTGGAAGGCAGGGGGAGAGACAAAGAGAGAAACATCAATGTGAGAGAGACACATCAATTGGCTGCCTCTTGCATGAGCCCCAACCAGGGCAGAGATCAAACCTACAACCTAGGTACATGCCCTTGAATTGAACCCAGGACCCTTCAGTCCATGGGCCAATGCTTTATCCACTAAGCCAAACCGGCTAGGGCTGTTACCTTTCAGATTTTGAAATCCATGAAAGTTAACTGAATAAAGGAAAACTCTCCTGTGAGTCATTTCCAAATTCCTAACAAGAAACTTGACCACTTTGACTAGTTACCCATAGCAAATATTATCTCAGCTCATATATCTACAGAAAAAGGAGCTTCCTATCATTCCATGTGAGTATTTTGCTGAGATACATTCTCTTCACAATAGCATCTGTTGAATCAAATGAAATTCCTATTCTAATTGCTACCTAAAAGATCAATCATTATATCATTCATAACATCTGCACAAATAAAATTTCTAGATATGTATAGGTTTTATAAATTTTTAAAAAAATATATTTAAAAAAATCAATAAAGATTTCAGAGAGGAAGGAAGAGGGAGAGAGAGATAGAAACATCAATGATGAGAGAGAATCATTGATCGGCTGCCTCCTGCACGCCCCCCACTGGGGATCGAGCCCGCAACCCAGGTATGTGCCCTTGGCTGGAATCGAACCTGGGACCCTTCAGTCTGCAGGCCAACGCTCTATCCACTGAGCCAAACCGGCTAGGGCAGTTTTAGAAATTTTTATATTTCATATATTGTGTTCCTCTAGCTTTTCATTCGGCACTTAAGAATCCAATTTGAAGATAAATTTTCACGCCCTGTCTGAAATGTAAGTTCACATAAAAAGTTATTATTACATCTCTTTGTAGTTCATCTGATGTTTTTAGAATATTAAGTCATTCCACGTTGAAAATTGAAAGACAATCACTGTGCTATTTATCCATGAAAAATTACAATGTACAGTTTAACATCTGGCAAGCAACAGAAAATCATGACTGTTCCTCTTAATGTAGGAAGAGCCTCCATCAGGGGAGCAACTTGAACCAAGGGGAAATATTTGAATAGGAGAAAAAGTAACAAAAGGAGCAAATAAAACTTGATAAGGGACTACTGTGTTTTGAGCCTTTTCCCTAGACTCACTTAGTGCTCATAATAATTCCATAAGGTAGGTATCATTCCCATTTATAAATGAGCAAACTAAGATCAAAGACATTGTTACTCCACAGCTAATAATGTGTAGTTGGGATTCGGGCCAGGCTTTCTCCCTCCATGAGGTTACCTGCCTCCAGATTAAAGGTAAATGGACAGCATACACTCGCTACAATGCCAAGTGGGCATGTAAAAGAAAAACAAGTGAGTTTCAGACTGCGACTTTGAAGGCTGTGCACTACAGGAAATAACTCTGAATGAGGAATTAGGTAAGAGGAAAACCGACATTTAAAAACAGTCACCAACAGAAAGAAGGAAAGAGAATTTCAAAAGAAGGTTGGTTGAAATGTTAAGCATTCCCTGGTTAAATATGAGGACAGACTGACTACCTATTAATATCACCAGTAACCTAAGTAAAACACCCGTAAATCACCATTGACGCCTTCTTCTCCCCCACCCATTAGTAACAGAGCCCAATTGAATCTTCCTTTCCAGCCCTTTCTTTCCACTCTTCCTGCCCCCACCCAACCTCAGACCCTTATAATTTCACAGTTGAAAACTTCAGTAGATTGGTCTCACAGCTTCCAGTCTGTGTCCTTCATAGTTTCTATCTTCATCTCCCTAAAACCCTCTCTGACTATATTACTCTTCTGTGCAGAAATCAAAATGGTTTTCTCCTAACCAAAAGATATTCCTCCTCATAGTATTCTCTTTTTTTTTCTTTATTGATTAAGGTATTACATATGTGTCCTTAACCCCCCCTACCCCCCAACCCCCCACTCGTGCCTTCACCCCCCCCCACCCCAGTGTCTCTGTACATTGGTTATGCTTATATGCAAGCATACAAGTCCTTTGGCTGATCTCTCCCTCTTCCCCCCACCCTCCCCTACTTTCCCTCTGAGGTTTGAGCATCTGATCGATGCTTCTCTGTCTCTGGATCTGTTTTTGTTCGTCAGTTTATGTTATTCATTATATTCCACAAATGAGTGAGATCATGTGATATTTATCTTTCTCTGACTGGCTTATTTCACTTAGCATAATGCTCTCCAGTTCCATCCATGCTGTTGCAAATGATAAGAATTCCTTCTTTTTTACTGCAGTGTAGTATTCCATTGTGTAGCTGTACCATCGTTTTTTAATCCACTCATCTGCTGATAGGCACTTAGGCTGTTTCTAAATCTTAGCTATTGTAAATTGTGCTGCTATGAACATAGGGGTGCATATATTGGTGTTTCTGGTTTCTTGGGATATATTCCTAGAAGTGGGACTACTGGGTCAAATGGGAGTTCCATTTTTAGTTTTTTGAGGAAACTTCATACTGTTCCCCACAGTGGCTGCACCAGTCTGCATTCCCACCAGCAGTGCACGAAGCTTCCTTTTTCTCTGCATCCTTGCCAGCACTTGACGTTTGTTGATTTGTTGATGATAGCCATTCTGACAGGTGTGAGATGGCACCTCATTGTCGTTTTGGTTTGCATCTCTCAGATGATTAGTGACTTTGAGCATGTTTTCATATGTCTCTTGGCCTTCTGTATGTCCTCTTTCAAAAAGTATCTATTTAGGTCCTTTGCCCATTTTTTGATTGGGTTGTTTATCTTCCGTGGGTTAAGTTGTATGAGTTCCCTATAAATGTTGGAGATTAAACTTTTATCGGAGATACCATTGGCAAATATGTTCTCCCATGCAGTGGGCTTTCTTGTTGCAGCCATTTTCTCCTGAAGAGATAGCGCCTCCTTGCAGTCTCCAGACAACCAATACAGCCACACCCAGACTATGCCCTGAGTAGTACATAGGATACAAAAAAAAAAATCTGAATAATTCCTGAGAGCCCTCAGAGACTGCGTGAAGAGAGGCCATTCAGTCCCAGAAAGCGATACAGCAACTTCCCCAGCTATAGCCCTGTCAGAAATAGCCGCTTGAGAGATTAAGATTGAAATCCGGCAGACAGGCTAAGTGGGCAGATTTGTCCCGCCTGCTGGCAGCTAAGGTGGTGGAGATAGACTCATAGTATTCTTAAAAATATTTTTATATGCTTTTATTGATTTTAGAGAGGGGAAGGAAAGGGAAAGAGAGATAGAAACATCAATAATGAGAGAAACTCATTCATCAGCTACTCCCTACTGGGGATGAAGGGCATGTGCCCTGACCAGGAATCAAACCATGACCTTCTAACCACTGAGCAACACCAGCCAGGCAACCTTTTTATAGTCTTTTCTATTACTGTATACATTCCTGTATTTAACTATTTCTCATTATGCTGTACATCTGAAATTTATGTCAATTATATCTCAATAAAAGTGGAAAAATTTTAAGTTGAAAAATATAATAAATTAATAAACTGCTCCCAGTATGGCCCTAGTTAAACTTATGAGCTCTATGACTATTGTACTAGTTGTTTGTTTAACCTTGGGCACGTTAGACTATCTGTGCCTCAGTTTATCATGTGATAAATGGGAAAAAAATAATAGTACTTGCCTCACATCATTATTTTGAGAAGAAAATCAATTAATACATGTAAAACACTTTGAAACAGTGGCTGCATTGCTCAATAAGTGCTCAATAAATACAATCATTATTATCATGTTTATTGTTATTAATAATAAACTTATAATAAAATGTTGGTTTTATTACCTTTGCAAACAAATATTATATAATAGCTCAACATAAATGTTACTAACAATAATAAAAATAATAGCAGCCCTGGCTGGCATTTCTCAGTGGTTAGAGCATCAGCCCATGCACCAAAGGGTCTCGGGTTCAATTTCCAGCCAAGGGCACATACCTGGGTTGCAGGTTTGATCCCCAGCCCTGGTGAGGGTATGTACAGGAAACAACCAATCAATGTGTCTCTCTCACATCAATGTTTCTCTCTCTCTCTCCCTTCACCATCCCTTCCACACTCTCTGAAAAAAAATCAATGGAAAAATAATAATAATAATAATAATAACAGTAGTAACACCAACAGTTGAATGCATATAATATGGCTCTAGAGTTATGCTTTAGCCACTATGCTATAATGCCAAGAAAAATTGATTGGATTACTGCCTCTAAACTATAACTTCAAGCATGTGTTCTTGCTCTTCCTTCTATCTGAAGGATCCTCCTATTCTCAAGTTACCAACTTCTTAAATATAATAATTAAAAATCCAGTCTAAGTACATCTACACAATGGAATATTATGCTGCTGTGAAAAAGAAAGAACTCTTACCATTCCCAACAGCATGAATGGACATGGAGAGCATTATGCTAAGTGAAATAAGCCAGTCAGAGAAAGATAAATATTACATGGTCTCACTCATTTGGTGGAATATAATGAACAACATAAACTGATGAACAAAAATAGATCCAGAGAATAGAAACACCGAACAGATCGTCAAACCTCAGAGGGAAGGCAAAGAAGGATGGGAAGGGTGGGGAGTAAGAGATCAACCAAAGGACCTGTATGCATGCATATAAACATAACCAATGGACACAGACAGTAGCAGGGTGAGGGAATGTGCTGGGGGATGGGAGCAGCTGGGGTGAGGTCAATGGGGGAAAAAGGAGACATATGTAATACTTGCAACAATAAAGAATTTAAATTTTTTAAAAATCCAGGCTAATTATACCCTTTCAAGAGATCTTCTCTGATCTTTCCAGTCAAATTGGTTATGATATACCAATTTTGAATTTCATTTGCACTTTTATCTTTATTTTTTTGTGACACATTAATTCATTGTTATTAAAATTTTAAGTTATAATTATAACTAACTATATTTTCATATTACTTCAAGTACTGAAGTCACTTATGTTTTATTTCCATGGCTCGGGCCCTTCAGGGCAAAAATGGGGACTTACACTCCTGAGTAACTTCAGTATATCCTAGCACAGTGCCTTCCAAAAAGAAGATCCCAAAGATTCCTGTATGGAGTTCAGCGGTTATCCATGTGCAAGCAGTTTCAATAGAATGACTGAAAAAGAAGCCAAATTAATTTTCACAATGAAAAAGATTGATCAAGGTATTTAGATACTAAATTTTGTTTATTTAAGAAGTAACTTCCCAATTTCAAAAAAAAAAAATTTGCCCAGCCAGTGTGGCTCAGTGGTTGAGAATCGAACTATGAACCAGGAGGTCACAGTTAAATTCCTGGTCAGGGCACATGCCCGGGTTGTGGGCTCAATCCCCAATAGGGGGACCCACAGGAGGCAGCCAATCAACAATTCTCTCTCATCATTGATATTTCTATCTCTCTCTCCCTCTCACTTCCTCTCTGAAATAAATAAAAGTAATAATTCTCATTTAAAATGTATCTTCACACAAGATCAGATGGATTTTTTTAATCCTCACACAGAGATATGTGTTTTTTTTAATGATTTTTTTTTTTTTTTGGAGAAAGAGGAAGGGAGAGAGAGGAGAGAGAAACATCAATGTGATTGAGAAACATCAATCCGTTGCCTCCCGTTAAAAATGAGATCGAAGAAGAAATCTAAAGATTCCTTGAAAAAAATGAAAACAAGAACACAACAACCCAAAATCTATGAGACACAGCGAAAGCAGCCCTAAGAAGGAAATCCATAGCATTACAAGCCTACCTCAAGAAACAAGAAAAATCTCAAATTATCTAACTTAACACTTACATGTACTAGAAAAAGAACAACAAAGCCCAAAGTGAGTAAAAGGAAGGAAATAGCAATAAACAAAATAGAGTCTGAAAAAACAATACAAAAGATCGATGAAACCAAGAACTGATTCTTTGAAAATATAAACAAGATTGACAAATCTTTAACCAGACTCATCAAGAAAAATAAGAGGACCCAAATAAATAAACTCAGAAGTAAAAAAGAAGTAATAACTGACACCAAAGAAATACAAAGGATTGTAAGAAAATATTACAAACAACTATATGCCAACAAATTGGACAATCTGGACGAAATGAAGAAATTCCTAGAAACATACAATTTTTCACAACTGATTCAGGACAAATGTGAATAGACCCATAACTAATGAAATTGAATGAATAATCAAAAAACTCCCAACAAACAAAATCCTGGACCAGATGGCTTCATAGGTGAATTTTGCCACACATTCAAAGAAGAACTATCACCTATCTTTCTCAAACTATTCTAAAACATTCAAGAGGAGGAAAGATTCCCAACCCCATTTTACAAGGCCAGCATTATCCTAATTCCAAAACCAAATGTAGAGACTACACAAAAAGAAAATTATAGGTCAATATCCCTGATAAAGAGAGATGCCAAAATCCTCAGCAAAATATTAGCAAACTGGATTCAGCAATACATTAAAAAGATCATACACCATGATCAAGTGAGATTTATTCTAGGCATGTAAGGTTAATACAATATCTGCAAATCAATAAATGTAATATACCACATAAACAAAAGAAAGGGTAAATATCACATGATCATGCCCTGTCTGGTTTTGCTCAGTGGATAGAGCGTCGGCCTGTGGACTTAAGGGTCCTGGTTTCGATTCCGGTCAAGGGCACATGCCTGGTTGTGGGCTTGATCCCCAGTAGGGGCATGCAAGAGGCAACCAATCAATGATTCTCTCTCATCATTGATGTTTCTATCTCTCCCTCCTTCTCCCTTTCTCTCTGAAATTATTAAAAATATATTTCTTTTAAAAATCACATGATCATATCAATAGATGCTCTGCCAGGGGGGTGGGCATGTTGAGGGGGTGAAGAGACTGAGCAAAACAGAAAAAGGAGAGAGAGAACTCATGGACATGGACAAAAGTATAGTGACTGCAGGACGGTGGGGGGTGGGGGATGGAAGAGGGCATAGCCTGGATAAATGGTGATGGAAAAAATAAATTATTAAAAAAGTTACTGATTTCAATAAAAGAGTGGCATCCAATTTTCAAAGTACATATTACATTCTTTAGAGTACTGTTCCACTGTAAAATGGTCTGAGATTGATGGATAGATTAATAATGTGAACACTGTTTAAGACAAAGCCCTCTCTGCCTCTGGAATTGTACTCTGCATTCCTGCCTCGTTTCCCCCACTGAGCCCCATGCACTTTAGTATTATATTTTCTAAATCCTCTTCTTTCATGCTACATTAAGAATATATTTGCATAATATCATAAGAGACAATGCAGTCCACCAAAAAAAAACAATAAAATAAAAAGTGCACCTCAATCATTTATTCATTAAAAATTTGCTAAATGTCCTCTATGGGCAAAGCACCAGGAGAAACTCCTGGCATTTTAACTGCTGGGTTCTATGGAATCCAGACAGAAGCACAAAAGCAGGAGCAGTGAAGCTTCAGGTTGGAAGAGAAGTCTAAGCTGGAAGTGAAGGCTGAGGAGGGTGAATAGTCTGCCATGACATCATGGGTGAAGATCCAGAAGTTGAAAAGAGCATACAACAGCAGAGAAGAGGAAATGTTACAATATGGCTACAGGGCAACCGGGAGGGAAGAAAGGAGGCTGGTAAGGCAGATAGAGGCCCTGTTATCTGTGCTCACAGGTTTACATTTGCTTTAGGATTTACCAGATTTTACTTAAGAAGGAGCACTCTGGCTACCGGGTGGAAAACAGACTTAGAGGAGAGCAATAACGGAGTAGGGGAAACCAGTCGATAGGCGGTTGCCATCCCCAAGGAAAGATACTGGTGGGCAAGACCTGAGTTGTAGCAGGAGAATCAGAGAAAAGTAAATAGACCTGAGAAATTTAAGAGAACAGATGGGATTTGGTGAATGAAAAAGGATAGGGAGTACAGGGAGAGTCATGGAATAGTTCTCAAGTGTCTGGTTTGGACAATGTCCACCATTGACTGAGAGAGATGCAGAGGGAGGAGAAAATTAGGTAGAGAAAGGGGAATGATAAATTCATTTTGAGTCTGAGATGCCCTCCAAGAAATCAGGCCTGCTGATCAAATGCCTCTAAGGAGATTTTAAATGAAATCCAGCAACATGTGGTATTATTGGCAACACCAGGTTCACAAACATCTTCAGCAAGCCCACTCGTTCACACTAATGAGTTCTGACTTCTGTTATTTTGGACCATGTAGCTTTTGCCTCTGATATTGAGTATATCTGGTAATTGATTTTATTATATTTTAGAGAGACCAACATCACCTTTGTTGAAAGAACTAAATATTTTCCAACTTAGAAACACAGTCGTGCTAAAAATAGGTTAATACACCATAATTTCAATTTATTTATAATGTCTTTTTTTTAATAAAGAAATTTGAAAGCAAGTTCAAGTTCAAGTCCATGAATCACACTCTTGTTCAGACATTTTTGACATTTCCAATTTTAACCATGTCACTAAGATGGAAAAACTCATGATTTAGTAAGCTGAGCAAAGCTCACTGATCACCCAGTATTTAATTAGAAAATCCTCAAGTTTTCAGGGCAAACCATAAGCTATATTGGTTCAACTCTTCTACTGTAATCTATTAACCTATCTATTAAAGTTTGAGAACTGAGACATGGCAAAGTATTCAGCATGGGCTAAAACTTTGGACTAATGATCAGATCTGTAATAAATATTCTGAACTGAGTGCCAAGGGACAATTTAAACAGCACTGCTTTCTTTCTTTCTTTTTAGAAAGAAGTCACAACTTTAATTTATAGCTTAACTTCATGATTTTCATAAAGAAACTGGTTAGAATAGGAAGTTCTGCCTTCTGATCATCAAGTCAAGATGTAACAGTACTTGACATCCTGAACAGGATGGAACACTTAAGGGGGAACTGGTTTCAAGCAATAGCACTGCTTTCTATAAACAAGCCAACTATGCTTTCTCTTTAGAATTTCTTTTCAATTAATAGTAAATTTTTCCTTATACTCTTTTCATTAAATGCACTTTAAATACTTATTCTTATATATATTTTCTTGATATAATAACAGTATATACTAAAGTGGAGCAAGACATGTTTGTGTTTATATGCTTCTCTCTCCCTCTCTGTCTAAAATCAATTAAACAAAAACACACACACACACATATCCTCGGGTAAAGATTAAAAGAATGAAAGATACAACAATTTCAGAATACCAATGTCAGGACTCTTCCACAGAATCGCCATTCTTGTGGCCCTATGCTATATACCACCAGATCTTCCCAAATTTTACTTTTAGAATATTTGATCTGATTATCTACCTGTTTAATGGCTATTAAACGCAAGCAATCTTTACAGGATAAGCAGTCAGAAAGTCAACCTAAAAAAAATAAATAATGTAACAAATTTGCTGTCATATTTATTTAACCCAACAGAAACTACAACCAAGCCATATCAGGGAATATAACCCTTTCTCTGGGTTTCTCTCATGCTTTTCCTCAGTCCTTCTCTTCTCCCAGGTAGCTTTCTACTCCCTACCCATCCTTCCTACTAATACTAACTCCAAATATTTCCTTTGCTAAAAAAAAAAAAAAATTAATAGGGTTTTCTCTTCAAAAGAATATGTGTAATAATTAAGAGCTAATATCTTGAACTCTGGAATAAGACAGAGCTAACCTCTACTTTAAAAGTTACATGATCTGTGAAAGTTAAACTGCTTTTGGGCTCATTTATGCCACCTATAATATTGGGTGAGTAGGGTATTATAAGGATTAACTGAGATAACACATGAAAAAGACTTAAAACAATGCTTGGTACTCAGCATAGTATCAGCTATTATTTTTATTATTTGCTTGGAATGCTATGTATGTGCAACTGAGGAAGTGAACAAGGTACAATTATTTCCGAAAATAATGAGGTGAAGATGAATGACCTTCAGAAATCCTCACATGGCAATGGAGTGCTTTGAAGAAAGAATGCCAAGATCAAGCTTATGCCTTAAGCAATGTAACTCCCAGTATCTTAAAAGGCCCCATTGACCCCAAAATATACTTTATAGATTGTTTATGTTGCTGGCACTAAACTTATCAAGATATAGAGGCCACGGGGAAGTGCACTAATAATCTAGGACTGGCTTTCATAAATAAAAGGTTGCCTCCTGAGCAGTCAGCATGACCTCCTTAGTTTATAATGTTCACACCCACTACTGCCATCTAAAAAAGTACTCATTGTAGGAAAAGAGGATAAAAATTATTCCCAACCTTGGATAAAAACGACATTAAAAATGTGGATACAAATCTTTTTTCTATACAGTTGAATTACATGTTTCTTTCAAGAGAAAACCAAGTAGCAATTATAGTGATAAAGTCATCCCATGGCTTTTGTACCATCAGCCTTTTGGGAGTCCTCTGAGAGCCTTCACTATAGTACTCCAAGCTTATTCCGCACTATGTCTTAATGAGATTAAACTGCATCGCTTGAATGAGATCATCCTAAATCACAGGGTGGAAAAGCTAATGAACGCAAATGCTGAGCTACAGCTCAAACCAGATGGGAGAAGTCTACAGAGGTTTTTTGCGTGTTTGTTAAAAACGGTCAATTTTATCACCTTTCCAAATACACTGTCAAAAACCCCTATTCATTTAGTACAACTGGTGACAAATTCTCATTCCTGTAACTGGCAAAATAGAAGGCAGCCTAATAAACCAGAGGAAATCCCATATTTACTTGTTATTTGAAAAAAAAGTTTTCCAAACAGTGAACAAAAAATTTTTTTCACATTCAAAACATTCAATGTTCTTTCCGATTCAACTGTATGTATAAAGATCCAGGGATCTAAGAAAGAAAAAAAAAAATCAAAGGAACTAGAAAATTACCCAATTAAAAGAAAATGTTTAATGTCTCTGATCAAACTAAACAAAATTCCATTATAAGTTTTGAACAGAATGATCAAACAAGAAATTTTAATTTTTTTTTCTTTAGTCAATATAGCTTTGTATTTCTTATGGATAACAGTATAAATAGCCTAAAAGACCTTTAATCAAATCAGATTTCATCTGAAGTTTGGATTTAGTCCATATTGTATTTTCTTACTTATGACATCCATTCATCAAGATTATTTCAATAGTATGAAAAAAACTGTGTATTGTGGGAGAGCTTAATGGGGGGGGGGCCCTAAAACTTTAAAATGTTGAACTTAATTTGCCATAAAAATTGGGATGCAAGTAAATTATCAAATTGATTAAAACTTATTTCTGAATATTATTTCTGAATATTTTTTTAAAAAGAAAGGTGTGAAAATCTGCAATATATTATGTGAAAATCTGCAATATATTATAAGAAGGAGAACACTGTTTTAACAAAGCACAATTATATTCACTACAGGTAACAGCATATGCATTAAGAGATTTGGGTGACCAAATGATGTCTGCAATTATTTGAGCATTTTCCTTTTTTCTTTGTCTTCTTTTGTTTTCAAGAGACTATTATAATTAGTGAAATTACTTATGCACATTTTATGTTGTAAATTACTGCTGCTGTGAGATCAGAAAGTGGTGACCATTGTCCAAGTTTCTAAAGCATATGGAACATATATACTTGCATGCAGAGACCACCTCTGAAAAGATACACAAGAAATAACGTTATTGTGATTTCCTCTGAGTAGATGAGCATTTTAGCTTGGGGCTGGGGTGGAAAAAAGGCTTCTATTATCATCTTTATTCTTATACAATGAACCTGTGCAACCTATTCAAAAATAACAAAATATGCTAAAAACAGAAGGTTTAGATCCAAAGACGCGCACAAATTTAATATTGGTGATTATGAAACAAAAAGATTACAGGACAATCATGATAAACTACTATGTATGAACCATAAAGGTTATTTGCTAAATAAGACTACTTCCACTGCTCAGGAAGACAAATCCAGATGCCCGAGGCTCAACAAAAAGCTGGCCCCAGCCTAGCCAATTTGGCTCAGTGGATAGAGCATCAGCCATGGACTGAAGGGTCCTGGGTTCGATTCCAGACAAGGGCACATACCTGGTCGGGCATGTGCGGGAGGCAACTAATCGATGTGTCTCTCTCACATCGATGTTTCTCTTTCTCTGTCTCTCCCCTTCCCTTCCACCCTCTTAACGAAGGAAATGCTGCTCAGCCTCTGAGATCCGAAGGCTCCCCTGTGTAAGGAGACCACCTCCTCAACCAGGAGGCTTCCCTGGGTCCCCTCCTTCCCCGTTATCTCACTGTTGCTGCCCCTCCATGCAGCCTATAAATAAGAAAAGCCTTGAGGGCAGGTCCTCTCCTAGAGCCGCCCCCGGAAGAGGCAGGCCAGGACTGCTACATGAGAGCTCAGGGATTTTAGGCCACTTCTCCGCTCCTGAGTTTTCCCTCAGTTATCCCTATCTCAGATTTATGCTCCATGACACTAATGACATATGTAATCAAGTCCTTTTTGTACAAAATTACACTAGTTCATTTACTCGGTATATATTTATCAAGACTGCCATGTGTCAGGCCCTGTGTTCGGCACTAAAAATATCTATGGCGTGTAATTCTTTCAATAAAAACCATAATTAAAAACCATAATTATCTAAGCCCTGGCCAGGTGGCTCAGTTGGTTGGAGATTGTTCATATACCAAAAAAGTTGCGGGTTTGTTCCATGGTTGGGGTACATACAGGAAACAGCAAATCAATCTCTCTCTCTCTCTCTCTCCTCCCCCCCCCCCCACCTCTCCCCTTTCCTCTCTATCTAAAAATCAATAAGAACATATCCTCTGGTGAGAATCTTTTAAAAAGCCATAATTATCCAAGACTTAGCCAGAACAATCATTATATTCCATCCGTTTATCAAATACCCTCCTATGTGCCAGCATTATGTTAGGTGCCTATCATACGTTGTTTCTAATTCTTAATGGACATTAATATTTCTGCTTTATAAATGAGGAAACTGAGGCTGGAAAGATTTAAGGAATTTGCCCAAGGCCAAACAGTTGGCTTTTTGCTGGCTGGACCATTGCTGCTTCAGTGAAGAATGACCAACATTATTTTTTGTATTGATTTAAAATATAATGCTACTTTTCTTTTCTTAATATTTTTACTCAGAAACACTTAAATGTTTTATATTTGAGCGAGAAAAGCAAAGATAAAATGTAAATTTAGTGAAGGCAAATAAAATAATGTTGACTTAAAGTAAGTTGGTAGAGAAAATGCCAAATTTTATAGTGTACTAAATCCTATTTTATCTAGCTGAAAATATTATTTCCTCTGGCCTTCTTTTCTCTTTGGCCTTAAATAAGTGGCATTAAAGAGAATAGTCTTTCCCTTGCTAAAATAAATTAGGTGAATATAGCTCTTTCATTTATGTGATGAAGCACCCCCAGGAGACCCACTATGTCAACTTCTACCTTGTCTTCACAGTAATGTGAAAATCCCATCTACCATCTTGGACTTGGTCTTCAGAGGCCTAAATTTTCAAAGCCCCTGTAATTCATTATCTTAAACATTATTGAGTACCAGTTGCATGCTATGAACTATGCAGAAGAGAAATCTGACCAGCACCTTTCAAGGGAGTTCTTTATATAAAAAACTTCAACCCTGGACACCATAGTTATTTTTCATACTAATGAGTTACTTTTTACTTGAAATTTTAAGATGGAGTTAAGAATCTAGGGAGAAAGTATATACCTTCTACAGCATTCATGCTAAACTTCTTTAAAGAATTAGCGGGGGGAGGTGGGGGAGGGAAACCCAAAATCCTCTCAAAATTCTATCAATGTTTTCATTGTAAACGCTTTTTTTTTTTTTTTAGGAAACTCTCAACTTAGCATGCAGTGTATTTTTGCGAATTTTTAAAAAGTTAAGTATCAAAGAGTCCCTTTCCAGTTACATCACAATAAAATCAAGGAGGGGGATGAAGGTTGTCATTCACATGTACAACAGTGTGCAAATGAAATACCACTTTCTACATGACATTATTAAAATATACCAAATTGTTACTGCCCTTACATGGCCAAATTTTAAAGCAAGAATACACTCTGGAAATTATTTAATCCAATTCCTTATCTAAAGAATGTAGAGCCCTCACCAGTTTGGCTCAGTGGATAGATTGTCAGCCCACGAGCTAAAGGGTATTGGGTTCGATTCCAGTCAAGGGCATGTACCTTGGCTGCAGGTTCCCCCGCCCTGGTCCGGGTGCGTGCAGGAGGCAACCAATCGACGTGTCTCTCTCACATCAATGTTTTCCTCTGTCTCTCCCTCTCCCTTCCACTCACTCTAAAAAATCAATGGGAAAATATCTTTAGGTGAGGATTAAAAAAACGAAACTAAACAAAAAAGAATGTAGAAACAGAAGTAATTGTGAGAGCATTACTTAGAATTAACAAATAATCTTCTTTGTAAATGCAAATTCATTGATATTTATGTTTGTTTCCTAAATCTTCATAAAGTTCTATGAAAGCAGAGGTTTTCCATCAAATGCCTATTGAGAATGTACGACAAGGGAGGCACTGTGTAGGAGAGGCAGGTCCAGAAATAAATAATTGAGATGCAAAGAGGTATTACTATGAGAGTGATATGTCAAGTCCTCATAGAACTCCTATTTGAACGAGTCTAACTATTTGAATGAGTCTTGAAGGATGGATAAGCCTTCTCTGAGCAGTCCTGGCAGAGGAAGCAATGACACAAAGTAGAAACCCAGCATGTCTAAGAAAATGAAGACTTCCTGCGGCCGGATACTAAGCACTGTGTCAAATGGGCTCAGTCCTCAAAGCAATGGGAATGATACAGGCATTTAAGCATGAAATAAGATTTGCATTTTATAAACAAACACACAAAACAGAAACAAACTCATAGATATAAACAACAAATTGATGGTTGCCAGATGGGAGGGGGTGGAGGGATGGACGAAAAGGTGAAAAGAAGTACAAATTGTCAGTTATAAACACAGTCACGGGTTTATAAAGTACAGCATAGGGAATAGGGAATAAAATTGTAAAAACTATGTGTGGTGTCAGATGGGCACTAGACTTATTGGGGTGATCACTTTGCAGTTATATAAATGTCTAACCACTACACTGTACACATGAAACTAATATAATACTGTATGTCAATTGTAATTGAAAAATAATTTAAAAAAAAAAAAACCGGGGCAGAAATTGACCTCAGATGGGAATAGAGACATGTTGTCCACCATAACAGAAGGAAAGGAGAAAAAGATAGATCTGACTGCAGGTACATTTATAAGCTAAAAGAAGGGGCCTGTCTAATGGCTTCTATTTTCTCAGTGAAGCAGGAGGCAAGATTATCTGCTGACAAGGGAGGGAGGCAGAACTGTGATGATCATGCATTTGTCAAAACTCAGTAAACATATTTAAGACTCGTGCATGTTATTGTATGTAAATTCTATAACAAAAGAAAGAAACTATAAATACTAAACTTAGTTTTAACACATGCATGTGAAATGAGTTTTAGGGGCAAAATAGGCAGGTTTCGGGATAAGGAGGGTCCATGGAAGAGGAATGCATGGATGGAGACTTGAAGACGCCACAATGTTTATCTTACTTGTACAGAGGATAGAGAAGTGTCACAGGCAGATGGAAATATTTCTGGCCTAAGCAATTAAAACAGCCATAAACCAAGGACAAACAGGGGTATCTCTGGCCTGAGCAATTAAAGTGACCATAAGTTAGACCAAAAGTAGCCCTGATCTGAGTAGCTGGGAGAGCTATAAGATAAGCTTTCTCTGCCAGCACAACTGAGAGAAAACCATAAGATAAATCAAAAGTGACTCCAACCAGCAAGATAAGGGGGAGAGAAAATTGGGGGCAGCATGTGGGCTTTGAACTTTGAAACTAATTCTATGTAGCAGAATGACCAATGAGGGAAACATGGGGGATCCAAATTAAGGAAAGGGACCAATAAGAAAAGGTCAGATTCAAACAAAGAACTGCAGTATATATAAACCACAGACAAAGGGACACGAGGCAGGATTTTTTTATTTTCCCATTAGGGAGAGAGAACAGGCTTTTCCCATTGGGGAGCCCCTACCCATGGGTCCCCTTTGGGGACACCCCTGCTCAAATGGAGTTTGTATCTGCTTTCAATAAACTTCTACTTTTTTTATTAAAGAAGCCATTTCGCAAGTTTATTCTTCAAACTTCGTGAGGACAAGAACCCAGGGAAAGAAAAGTCTGCACCCCAAACTCCACATGCACCAGGCCACTAGTTAAAAAAATAAAGGCTAACACCTCCATCTTGGGTAAGTAGCACTGCCTCAGGGTCTCAGTTTTTTTATATGCAAACTAGAGGTCTGTCTGCTGCACGAAATTTGTGCATGGGGAGGGTCCCTAGGCCTGGCCGGCAATCAGGGCCAATCGGGGCCTTCCGGCTGCCAGCCAGGGCCTTCCTTCCCTGGCTGCCAGCTGCCTGCCAGGGACTTCCTTAAGTACGCACTGCCCCCTGGTGGTCAGTGCATGTCATAACGAGCAATCGAACTCCCGGTCTCCTGGTCGAACTCATGAGGGGACACTTTGCATATTAGCCTATATATATAGATTATGATAGTAATGCCTGTCATATCCATTGTCCAGGTTGCTACAGAGATGAAATGACATAATTAATATGAGATCAGTTATAAACTGTAAAAATAAACTGAAGGATTTTTTAAAGGGCATTTCTTCTTTATGTGGCAAAAGCAGATTACCTAACACACAAACATGAATCCCCTTTCCTCTGAATTCACAGCATCTACGGTCAGTCCCACTCATTTTAAAAATCAATCATGTATTATCTTATGTTTCTTTGTATATACATTGCATGATCCCAAATTTCTCAAAGCATCTTTTATTTTCCTGTCAATCAAATGTTTTAATTATTTTTTTACAAAAATCTTGATAATCAAAACTCAATTCAAAATCTATTTTCCTGATTCATTATTAAATACACCCTAACTTGCTGTGTATGAATTACTTTCAACTCAAATTTCCAATTTTGGATATAACAAAAAGAGATAAAAAGAAATTTAATAAGATTCTAATAAATTAACACCTACTCTTTTTACTTTTAGACTGTTTTAAAGAGGGAAAAATCATTTGCACAAATTAGTTGACAACGATGGAAAGCATGTTATTGTCTTTGGTATAATAAATACATTAAAAAAAATCCTTTCATCCAATATTTTATATTAATATTGTTGAATATGTGGGAAATATGCCAATAGCCTAGGAGAAAAAGGCAATCACTTAAACTGTTAAAAATTATTTCACCACTTAATTTTTGTTAAAACAAATAGTAGTTCAATAATTCAGAGAGACAAAACTTTTTTAAAGTTATTTTTTTAATTAAAAAGCTTACGTACTTAAAACTTGAAAATATTAATGGAAAATCATATTCTATATATAACTGGAAAATAATTATTAAAGTCAGCAAGTAAATCTGGTATAATGGATACTTAAGTAGCTTGGTGCAGAACCTATGTTTATAATACAAATTGTCTAGCAACATTATACCATGTATCTTCTTATCTAATACACAGAAGATTAATTTTCTCTATTAAAATTTTCAGTATGTTAGCACAGTAAAAATCATTGGTTTTATGTTACCACAAATAATTGAGACCCAGAGTTATTAGTCATTGAACTTCTCTTTGATTGTGTTTAAAATACAAAATTAGTTTTTACACAGAAGGTATGGGTATACACAATGGCCCTCTTTATGAAGCCAATGTTTACTAAATCCCCTTTTTGTCACTTTACAAAAGGGCAGTCATAGCTTACCACTTACAGGAGTATTTAGGGGTGAAATAGGCAGGTTTGGGAAATTTTAGGAATTATGGGGTCCATTGAAAAAGCACAGGGCTACAGAGCTGCAAAGGGTACATTTCCATAATACAATGGAGCTGGGAGTAGCAAAAGGTACATTTCCATAAGATAAGGGAGCTGAGAGCTGCAGAAAGGTGTACATTGATAGAATAAAGGAAAGGAAGCCCCTCATTCAGAGAAGGAAGAAGAAAGCCCAGAAGGAAGAGGGAAACAATAAGGGAGAAGAAGGAGGGAACCTCACTTACCTCACATGAGATTTGAGTTCAGGAGTTGCTAATGGTGACCAATCAAAGAGGATAGTGACCAACCAGAGGGGATATCAAGGCACAAAGAACTGCAGCCTTTATAAACCATGGAAAAAAGGGACTCAATGGGACTCTTCCCCCTCCCCACGTGGGATTCTGTGCTTGTTTCTCAATAAATTTCCATCTTTTACTATACCACCTTTTTGTCCATGGTTTCCTTCTTTGACTCCACCAAACAACAGCCTGGGAGCCATCCGCCTCAGAGGAACATTGTGTTACAGTCCAATTTTCCCATATCACCAAAAAAACAGCTGAAAAGAACAGTAGCAAGGAATAAATGTGCCCCCCACTGCTCTATAAAAAGTGTATGTGCCCATATGAAGGTGTATGTATAGCATGGCTGAGAAGCAAGTCCTGGATCTCTGTGTATTGTGTATGATCTCAAGTGGGGAAAACATCTGTCCTTTTGTCCTGAAAAAGGACCCCCTGTGAGCCTCTTCTCATGGCCCATTGTAGTTCTCTTCAACCCTGACGCTGCATAGGCTTTGAACTGATGGCTGTCTGTCACAAAAAGTTCATCTCAGGCCACTTTCCCCCAGAGATTTCATAGGGGTTAGTCTGAGGTGACCAACCATGGCCTAACAAAAAGGTTAGTGTGCCTGAAGCACAAAGCAAGACAGAAATGTGAGTGACCCTCTTTGTAGCATCTTGCCACACAGTGAGTGCAGTCAACTATAGACTGTGCAGAGGAGCCTGAGGGAGAGAGGGTTGGAGAAGAAAACTGCCTTCACTTGGAAACAAGTACCCTTTAATGCCAACAAGCATTTTCCTAGAGTTTGAATGATTCTGCCTCCTTGACTCTTTATACAAGAAATATTAATAGAAATAACAATTTCTATGGCAAAATTAAGAATAGAGTACAATGTGAGGTTTCTCTCTGTAAAGTTTTTTTTCAGAAGGCAATCACTTTGGTGAAGTTGTAGAATTATAACAGGCCCCTCAGGGTTACATATCCACCTCCCTAATGCCAAAGTGGAAAACGCCTTTCCACAAAGCCTTTGACAGGAAGTCATGCAAACGTTTTCCTTCCTCTCCACCTCCCTCCCCTGGGCAAACACTATGCATTGTTCAATGTTAAAGACAATCTCTTTTATTAAGTCTTTCCTAGCTCAGTCTTCTCCATATATACTGCTCTCATAGACTGATAACATTTAATTCTTATTATATGTGTGTCTCTTCTCACTGGATGATAAACTGTCGAGGATAAAGACTTGTACACTTAACACAGTGTTTGACATATATTAGGCACTTAACTATTTGTCCTGTAATTCTTGAACTCTTCCAAAGATGGAGAGCCACCACATGAAATGGAAGACATTTTTAAATAATTTTGTTGGGCAAGTGGGGGTGAAAGAAACTTGCTCTCTTTTCATTTCCACATCTGGATCCAAGTTCTTCCTTGTAGTGCTGAGCAGAAATGGTCTACCACAAACCTGAAGCCAACCACCCACTTTTCCTTTAATATCACCACATTTCTAGCTCTTGTTTTATTCAACCTAAATGTTCCCATTTTCTTCTGCTGTTATTCCTACAAGATAAATTTTAGATGTTCTTCATCCTCATTTCTGTCCTCTAGAACTTCTTTAGTTTGTTAATATCCCCTTTAAAACACTACATGCATGGTCCAAACTGCATCACACAGCAGTAATACATAACTTTGTCCCCTTAGCCTTTTTGGTGTCCCTCCATCCATGCTTCTGAAAAAGATGAACAAGGACTTCAATGAGCCCCACTGGTGTGGCTCCATGGTTGAGTGTCGGCCTATGAACCAGGAGGTCTCGGTTCGATTCCTGGTCAGGGCACATGCCCAGGTTGTGGGCTTGATCCCCAATGGGGGGGATGCAGGAGGCAGCCGATCCATGAGTCTCTCTCATCATTGATGTTTCTATCCCTCTCTCTCCCTTTCTCTCTGAAATCAATTAAAAAATATATTTAAATTTTTTCAAAAAAGAACTCCAGTGAGATTAGGACCTCTGTTCTCTCAATGACCAATATATTTTAACAAACAGGAAACCCCTTTTGTCCCTCATCATCCACACATTCATACAAATATGGAGCTTTTTCTGAAAAGCCCAAGACTATAAGCAGTTGCTTTAAGTAATTCACCTGACTGAAAGGCAGGAATGAGGCAAGGGGAGTGGGGACAATATTACTAATTTCTTCAGGTTTGAAATTGAATTTTTAAACAATTCTCTTCTCAAAGTATCTAACAACTAATTTAGACCTTTTCTGCATTTAAATATAAAAACAATATCCCAAGAAAATTTGTGTTTTCTTTTTTTTATATATATAACAAATAAGAGTCTTTGTTGAAAATATTAACACATAAATCACAGAGAAATTTTCATTCAATATTAAATACCTTGGGAGTCTTTCAGATAACTTAAATTATATATCATTTCTATGTAACTGGTTCTGTTCTTTGAAATTGAATTTTTAAACAATTCTCTTCTCAAAGTATCTAACAACTAATTTAGACCTTTTCTGCATTTAAATATAAAAACAATATCCCAAGAAAATTTGTGTTTTCATTCACTTCACACAACAAATAAGAGTCTTTGTTGAAAATATTAACACATAAATCACAGAGAAATTTTCATTCAATATTAAATACCTTGGGAGTCTTTCAGATAACTTAAATTATATATCATTTCTATGTAACTGGTTCTGTTCTACAGTCCAATATTTAGAGTTTTCTAGCCCAGTTAATGCATTTCAATATTATTATGTTACACCATGACTTGCATAGGAATATTCTTTCTCATTTCTAGAACTGCAATATGTACTATTATTTTAATGAACTTGAGTTGAATTAGCACATCAATTCAGGCTACCTCTCAGCAGCACAATAGTAGCACCTAATCTATATAATTTCAAAGCTTGTGTAATCTACTAGCCAGACACATGCAGCTATGTAGCTTTATAGATATACAATGATTATACCCTCTGTCCAGGATTCATTTTCACATATGTTGAGATGGTATATTAAAATAAGAAATACTTGACAATTTCATCAAAGAAAAAGGCTGGATGCCTGAGCCTATTAATTTTTATTAAATTTCGTTCTATAATTCCTTGGGAAATATTTTATGTTTTCCCTATGAAAATTATATCTGTAGAGCTAAATGACCATTTACCAGCTCTTAGAGTATTCTGAGAACTAAATATACTGCCAAATATATGAGAAATGCATTTCTTATAAAAATTTACAATATGCTACACTGAGGATTTAGGTTTGGCTAATTGTGAGAAATTGCCTTCTGTTAATGGTATAGTTAAAATGAGAACAGTGTCCCCATGGAACACCTTCCAGCTTCAGTTCTGTTCATGAAGAATCTGGTGACTTGGACATGATGTTCATTTCCTTTAAAGAATTCTCTCTTGACAAATGATTTTTTTAAGAAAGTAATCTAATCCTCCAATTTGTTACAACTGGTTTAATATTCAATTTCAAATTCTGCCTTAATTATAGCTATAAGAGTTTCACAGTCAAGAATCAAGAAACACAACTGACTTAGTGTTTAGCTCTTGAAAAGGTAAATTTATAATTTTTTAAAAAGTACCTCTCCCATAATCAGAAGCAAACTATGACTTCTTAAAAAGTAAAATAAAGACTGGCCAGTGTGGCTCAGTGATTGAGTGTCAACCTATGAACCAGGAGGTTACTGGTTTGATTCCCAGTCAGGGCACATGCCCAGGTTGCAGGCTCAATCCCCAGTAGGGGGTGTGCAGGAGGCAGCCTATCAATGATTCTCTCTCATGATTAATGTTTCTATCTCTCTCTCTCTTTCCCTTCCTCTCTGAAATATATATAGTAAAATATAGATAAAAGCAAATAACCTAATATTTTATAAAGCATATTTTCTGCAGACCAGACTAATTCTGAAAGTCCTAAAAGTAAGAGTACAAATATGAATAGTCTGCTCTAAACAAATTCCAATCTCTATGGGCACTGAAAGATAGGGCAGGTCTAGGATCCAACAGAGAATTTACATCATCTTATGAGGAAACTACAGTTCCTAGCACTCTTCCTCCAGCCAATCTGCACCCCCCCCCATTTCAGAATAAGATCTATACTAATAAAAGAGTAGTATGCTAATTAGACCAGACATCTTTCGGACGACCATCTGGATGCCCTTCCTGACAAAGCCGGCCGGGCGAAGCTGCCTGCCAGCGCCTGCAGCTGGCTGCGGCCTGGGAGATGGAGAAGTCCAGGCGCCAGCACCTGAGACTGGCTGCGGCCCTGGGCAGACAGAGAAGCCACCCGCCCCATGGTTCCGGGTGCCAGCGCCTGCTCTTGGCTGTGACCTGGGAGACGGAGAAGCCACCCGCCCCAGAGTCCCGGGGTAGATGGAGAAGCTGCCCACCCCGAGGTCCCAGGCCACAGCCAGCCGGAGAAACCGACAGCCCTGTGGTCCAGGGCGCCAGCGCCTGCTGCCCGGGAGATAGGTTCCCTCTTCTCCCACTGCAGTCATTACTCCAATATTCCCCTTCTGAATTTCTCTCTGCTGCCCCAACCCAACTCCACTTTTCATCTGAAGAATAGGGAACAGAGAAGCAATGATAAAAGCTTATATTTTTAAACAGGTAAGGTTGGTACTTAAACGGTAAATGGAAAACTAGAGTCCTTAAGGTAACAAAGTCTAGAAAGGTAGGGGACAGGGACAGGCAAGACATATTATATTCAGCAATCCATGTGGGTACTGAAAACTTTGCAATGATGACAATCAGTGAAGATATGAATCAACTAAAATAGTTGACAGGGACAATTCTTCCATCTTTGAAAATATCTATATCAAGTCTGTTTAAATAGATTTTCATCTGCATAATATAACACATTCTGACAAGACCACCACCACCAATGTGGTCAGTGTTGTGCCGATAAATGTTTAACAACTGGCTCTCAATCAAAGAAAACAAAACTCTGATTTATACTATCGGCCAATTTCTGTGGCATAAATTCTCCATCCATGGCTGATTTTGGCTGCTAATGTGATGCCACTAAATGCAGAGCTGAGGAGAAACGTGCAGTAATACACTATTATATTCCACCAGAAAGACCCAAAAGATATAAATAATGTCAATAGAACAGTAAAGTGTAGTAAATAATTGAGGAGGAGTGATGAATTTAGAGTATGTATTACCTTTGGTTTTAATGTAATTTATTCACTTTTAAGATTATATAACTTAATTTTTAATAATGACCATGTTTAACAACCAGTTTGCAAAATTCCTGAAACTTTGTGAGCCGGTAAGAGCAGGCTCCAGCACAATACTGAGTGGAGTATAATGGTTAAAGGGCATGGCTCATGGATTTGAAACGAGACTCAGCCACTTTTGGGTTTTACTGGTCAAGTTACCTGATCTCTCTATACCTCAGTGTTCTCATCTGTGTCATTATAGTACCTACTGTATAGAGTTGTTGCAAAGATAAAATGAAATCTGTGTATGACACAGCACAGTACTGAAACAATAATTCACTCAATTTGTTATAAACTGTTACTACCTCAATACGTTGTTGACAAAATTACTCTACTCATGCTGAAAGAATGAAAGTTTATTGATGAGAAAAATATCCTATTTTGCGATCTACATGGAGACAGTCAATTTTGCTTCCTAGGCAGTAGATGGTAATCTACTACTAGAAACTGAAAGGGGGAAAATGACCTCAATCAACATGATTGAGGCAATGTATTATTAGCTGGATCATAAAGCAGAGAGGATGCCATACATTCTGGGATACATCTGCAGTAAGAGGCTTCACCTCAGGTATTAAATCTGGTCAACTAAGCATCGGACTTAAGATGAATGGTGAGAAGGATTCTGAGGCTGCTTCTAGACTTAGCAGCAATAGAACTTTAATACATAAGCAACAGTTACTATGGTTAATGATGGCGAGAAAAAACACACCATGACCTATACTAATAGAAGGGTAATATGCTAATTAGATTGGACATCTTCCGGACAACCATCCGCACGTCCTTCCTGACAAAGCCAGGCCTGGGCAAAGCTGCCTGCCAGCAGTCCCGGGCAGCAGTGCCTGTGGCTGGCTGCAGCCTGGGAGATGGAGAAGCCGCCCACCCCGCAGTTATGGGCACCAATGCCTGCAGCTGGCTATGGCCCAGGAGACGGAGAAGCCGCCTGCCCTGTGGTTCCAGGTGCCAGCGCCTGCAGCTGGCTGTGGCCTGGGAGACAGAGAAGCCACCCGCCCCACAGTCCCGGGCTGCAGCCAGCTGGAGAAGCTGCCCACCCCTCAGTCCCGGGCGCCAGCCCCTGCAGCCCGGGTGAAGCCACCTGCCCACCATCCCCTGAGGCTGTAGCCAGCCTGGGCGAAGCCAGCCCGGGTCCTGGTGCCTGTGGCTGGCCAGAGGGAGGGTCCCAGGTGCCTGCGGCCGTCTAGAGGAGAGAATCCTGGGTCCTGGGGGTGCGGGGCCGAGGCAGAGGTGGATAGGGGCAATCAAGCCAGCAGGGGAGCAGTTAGGGGCAATCAGGCAGGCAGGCACGCAAGCGGTTAAGAGCCAGTGGTCCCGGATTGTGAGAGGGATGTCTGACTGCCGGCAGTCGGACATCCCCCGATGGGTCCCAGATTGAAGAGGATGCAAGCCGGGCTGGGGGACAACCCCCCTCCCGTGCACAAATTTCATGCACTGGGCCATTTATATATATATATATATATATATATATATATATATATATATATATATATATATATAAAAGCCCAGCAACTAGAACAGTGGAACAACCATAATGACCAGAATGACCGGTGGCTATAGTGCACACTGCAGCAGCCAACCAGCCTGATATGGGCCCCGATCAGTGCCCCCTGGCCTGCCCAGCCCCCGATCAGCCCCCAACACCCCGATCGGGGGCCGGGCTGGCCGGCCAACCACCCACGGCCCCTCCCCCCACCCCACTGGCCCAGCCCAATGAGCCCCCATCGGGGCAGACTGGCAAGACACCACCTGTGCACAAATTCATGCACTGGGCCTCTAGTGTTCTCATAAAAGCCTTCAGGTTAGAGCCAATGCCAAAACACAACTATATGATGATGATCCTTTGAACACTGAAATGCAAGTATTTGCCTTAGTCTTAAACTGATGTCTTTCACACTGTGAATGCAAACTCTGTGTCTGCTATAGGACAAAAGAAATCAAACATATTTAGCACTTCACCCTGGCCGACATGACTCAGGGGTTGCAGTGTTGGCCTGTGCACTGAAGGGTCACGGGTTCAATTCCCTGTCAAGGGCACCTACCTGGGTCATGGGTTAGATCCCCAGCCCTAGTCAAGGTAAGTGCAGGAGGCAATCAATCAGTATGTCTCTCTCACATCGATGTTTCTCTCTCTCTCCGCCTCTGCCCCTCCCACTCTAAAAATCAATGGAAAGAATGTCCTCAGGTGATGATTAAAAAAAAAATTAGCACTTCAACAGGATTCAACAGGATTGAACAAGGAAGATGAAAACATAAGCAAATCTTGAGTATTTCCTTCTCTTCACCAAAGGACATATGTTTAAAAGAGGTTTTAAGACAAGAAACTACCCAAATGTCCATTCTTTGAGAGTATTTTTTAAATTATAAACCCATTCTATTAAAACAACAAAAGATGAGACAGTATCACTTTTAATATATTCTCGCCATGTAATCTGAATCTTATCAATTTACAGGAAACACACCTTTGGGCTCTGAGCAGCACCATGGCGATCAGAGAAAACAAGCATAAAGGCAGCATGAAGGCAGCCAAGGTGAAAGGAGTTGCTCCAGTCCCTAAGAAAGACTGGTATGGTGTGAAAGTACCAGCTATGTTCCTTGTGCAACAATATTCATCATGGTAATATTTATAAGGAAAAAATTGGAATTGATCTAAACATTCAACAATAAGAAAATACTTAAAAGAATAGTACTTTCATAACATTAACTATTTGTTAATAATAATATTCACAAGTAACTTTTAAAACCTAGAATAATGTAGTTTAGGATAAATAAATGATACTTTATAATATAACTAGAGGCCTGGTGCACAAAAATTTTTGCACTTGGGTGGGTCCCATAACCCAGGCTGTGCCCTCTCGCAGTCTGGGACCCCTCGGGGGATGTCCACCTGCTGGCTCCCCGGGGGATCAGGCCTAAGCTGGCAGTCAGATATCCCTCTGGCAGCCCGGGAGCCCTCGGGGGATGTCCACTTGCCAGCGGGGAGCAGGCCTAAGCTGCAGTCGGACATCCTTAGCACTGCTGAGGAGGTGGGAGAGGCTCCTGCCACTGCCGCTGTGCTGGCAGCCATCAGCCTGGCTTGTTGCTGAGCAGAGCTCCCCCTGTGGGAGTGCACTGACCACCAGGGGGCAGCTCCTGTATTGAGCATCTGCCCCCTGGTGGTCAGTGTGTGTCATAGTGACCAGTCATTCCCAGTCGTTCTGCTGTTAGGGTCAATTTGCATATTACCCTTTTATTATATAGGATATTAATAGGAAAGGTTGGGTATAAATCTGTATATAAAATATGGACCTAATATACAATAAGAATTTATTCTGGATTATGTATGTTTTTTCTTTATATTTTTCTTCTCTATTTTTGAAGATTTTTGTTTAAGGGAAGTACACTATTTTTATAATATTGTAAAAAAAAAGTTAATGTTTTTTAAAATCAAGAAAGCTTGACCCCTAAAAAAATATATTTCTCAAGAAAATTGGAGAAATTCAAATATAATATATTGATATTAGATGACGTTAGAAAATTATTAATTTTCTTAGGTATGATAACAGTATATTTATTCTTAGAAATCTATGCTAAAATATTCAGTGATGAAGTATCATGTCTACATCTTGCATTCAAATGTTTCAACAAAACACATACAACTATAGAGATATAGAAATGTAAATACATAAAGATAGCACATATAGAAAAATGTTAGAGTTGGATATTAAATAGAAAAAAATTAATTATGACAGTACAAAAGAAATTTTACAATATTTCTATGTAAGAAAATAAGCTCCAGCCCTAGCTGGTTTGGCTCAGTGGATAGAGGGTTGGCCTGTGGACTAAAGGATCCCAGGTTTGATACCGGTCAAGGGCACATGCTCGGGTTGTGGACTTGATCCCCTGTAGTGGGCACGCAGGAGGCAGCGATCAATGATTTTCTTTCATCATTGATGTTTCTATCTTTCTCTCCCTCTCCCTTCCTCTCTGAAATCAAAAAAATCCTATATAATAAAAGGATAATATGCAAATAGACTGAACAGCGGAAACGACCGGTCGCTATGACATGCACTGACCACCAAGGGGCAGACGCTCAACACAGGAGCTGCCCCATGGTGGTCAGTGCGCTCCCACAGGGGGAGCGCCACTCAGCCAGAAGCCAGGCTCACAGCTCACAGCTGGCAAGCACAGCGGCAGTGGCGGGAGCCTCTCCCGCCTGCGTGGCAGCGCTAAGGATGTCCAACTGGGCTTAGCGGGGAGCAGGCCTAAGCTGTCAGTCGGACTTCCCCCGAGGCTCTTGGACTGTGAGAGGGCGCAGCCCAGGGTGAAGGAGCCCCTCCCCCCTCACCCCGAGTGCTCAAATCTTGTGAATCGGACCTCTAGTATATTTATAAAAAAAAAAAGAAAAGAAGCTCCACTTTTATCAAAAATGGTGTACAAAAGGACTCATCTAAATAAACATAGTTAACTATAAACTATTACATAATAGTCAACATTCACTAGTTTTCAAAGAATGACATTACAATTCAAACTAACATTGCTAATTAACTTGATTGTGATCATTAGTTTGCAATATATATATTAAATCATATTGTTGTTCACTTTAAAAATCACTTTGTGCAATTTAAATATACACAATTTTTATCAATAAAGCTGAAAAAAATAAAACTTTGCAGCATATGGCTTATTTTTCTGTGGTTATTAAGAAAGCAATCAAGCAACTAAAGAGTATGGGAGGTTGCTATGAATTGACTTTCTGTCTCTGTAAATTTCTATCTTGAACAAATCCCCGACATCAGCTTGCTATATTTTTTAAATTCCTCTCTTATCTAAAAAAGGTAAAGAAAACCTAGATTCCAAATAAATAAAGTATTTTAGAAAGTGTGTGTGGGGGGGGGGGGTATAGGCAGAGGGGTTATTTTGACATTTTAAGTTCCTTTTTAATCAAACAGTAGAAATTCAAATTTTATAATGAGGACTAGCACTCCACCTCTCAAACTAATATTAGAACATTTAGGCTCTCGGTGGCCAGACAGTCCTTCCAGAAAGCACCTGGATATGAACTGGTTGTGACCTAAAGGGACAACTTCATAATTGTTAACTACTAATAATTTACTCAAAACCATATTTACATGCAGGAAGTACAATAGCATTTAAGAATAAGAGAAGCCACTTTCAAGTCCTTAAATGGTCATGTCCCCAAAAAACTGGTTTAAAATGTTATATCCAGTTAGTTTAATTAGGGCAACAATAAAGCAAAAGAACTATAGAGGATGTTTTCTTTCAAAGACTATAGCTTTATTTTACAGCAATATAAGCACTTTCGCTAGTTACCCCACTATAACTTCCTTGAAACACTTCACTTCCTTGAAAACCTCTAGAACAGTGACTATTCTTTCCAAGTTACAGTCAAACACACTGTCATTAATATAATCATAAATTCTGTTAGCTGAGCTTAGGAGGCATGACAATGTGCCATCCTGTAGACAGCAGAAAACCACCCCAATGAGGAAACTGATGAATAACACACAGTTAAATTACATTTTTGCTTTAAGTATGTTTTTAAAACCAGCTCATCTCTCAATGAAATCGTGTTTTTATATAAACACTAAAGTTCAAACTAAGCGATTCTTCAGCTACTCCAAAAAATACAGTAGAATGTTGATGGATTTCTGGCTGGGTTTTAAAACTAGCTCCCCAAGGAATAAAAGCAACAGAAACCAGTTTTTGCAAAGCCTTCAGAACAAAACTTCAAGAATAGCAAAAGTGCTTCAAGAATTATTATTATAATTAGAATACTCTTTTGTACTTAGAAAAGTACAATATTTTTCCCTTTATAGCACAAAAACTGAACCAGAAGCCAGAAGTGGAAAAGAACTAAAGTTGTTACATTAAATAAGAGGGAAATGTGTGTGTGTGTGTGTGTGTGTGTGTGTGTGTGTGTGTATGCATATACTATAAAGACTGTACTCACCAAAAATTATTGATTTATGGTAATGGATAAAAAAAATCAACAGACTTTTGAAGTAATTCTGAGAAAATTTCACTTAACTATTCTTAAATATCATCTGTTATTTTTTAAAACCTTTATTACTGAAAGTATTACATGTCCCCTTTTCCCCCCCATTGAACCCTTATAGCCCGCTACAGCCCCCTGCCCTAGGCCTCCACACCCTCTTTTCTGTGTGTTAATTCATTTTTTTAAAATAAGAATCTATTTTATTTTATTTTAAATATATTTATTGATTTCAGAGAGGAAGGGAGAGAAAATCATTGATTGGCTGGCTCCTGCACGCCCCTACTGGGGTTCAAGCCCACAACCTAGGCATGTGCCTTTTACCGGAATCGAACCCGGGACCCTTCAGTCCACAGGTCAACCCTTCAGTCCACAGGTCAACGCTCTATCCACTGAGCCAAACCGGCTAGGGCTTAATTTCTTATATTACAGTTTGATCACTCCCCTTCAGAAGTTCCCTTCAGTGCCAGTGAGGGTGCCAGGAGAGAGCACTTTCATTCACTTTCTGATATACAATTTAACTGTATGCATTATGGGCTGTACAAATTTCATAAGGTTTGAATCACCAATTCCACTTATAGGTAATTATCAGTGAGCGATGCACACAAAGACTTACATGTCCCATTACTCATTGCAAATGTATTTATAAAAGCCTGAAAATAATCTAGAGGTATAAAAAGATAAATTGTTAAATTATGGGCAATCTATACGAATATCATACAGAGATTTAGTATGGTTTTACAATGAGTGTATACAAACATTATAAGAAACTATTTTTTCTACTTTTACAAGAAAAAATTTTCAAGTTTGCTATGTTCTAGATATAGAACATTGAGAACATTCATTTGAGCTACATATTATTAGCTCAAATGATTCAGACTCTACATAATAGGCTTTGATATAACCTAAATGCTTATTGTACTTAATCATTTCTGGTTAATATTATAAGTTATATTATTGTTGTTCAATTCATGGTGGAGCATCGAAGAAACAAAGAATGATGATCATACTCTCAAGGAAAGCAAAATATCACATAATATTCTTAATCAACATAAGAACAGTCTGCGTACCCTGAAATGTTCACAAAGAAAACTAAACAGCATTAACTAGGGAGGATTATGACACTAAAATGAAAGAAGTTTATATAAAATGTTATTCAATTGTTTTCCAAAAATTAAAGGAGTACTCTGTATTTAGTTAAGTTAGGTAACTGCTATCATGGAGTTCAGCCTTTAGACCAGACTACTAGTAAATAACACCCAAAAGTTTGCTTTACTTGGCAGAGTGCTTTAAAAATTATCTGAATGCTTTTCAGTGGGTTTTACACTCCCATCTGATGACAGGATACCCTCCCTAGTCTAACAAATGTCATACATTACTTGCCTGCTATTTAAGTTTGCCTTCTAGTTTTAGAATTATGTCCTACCTGAAGAATCCCCACTTGCCCTATATTTTGTTCTCTTTCTTCTCCATCTCCTCTTTCCTACAAACTCATCAAGTTTTACTTCTGCAAGTTGGGAACCATATTTCTAATTAACCTTTGAAAATCTCATCTAAAATTCAGAAAACCTCCAAACTATTTCTCTGTGTATTGTCCTGGTGAAAAAAATCATCATCTACAACACAATTTGCTCTTAACCATATATTCTTATCTAAAGGGAAATATTGCTCCGTGACAAAAGAAGTTTAGAAAACATATACATCCCCACTTTGGAGAATCACAATACAAAAATCCTACAGTAAACTAATCTGTTTAACCAAATATGTCTCTAAATTTTCTTCCTTAGAACATTTAACATGAAAAAGAAATGATGTTCACAGGAGCACAGTTGGATGCATTGTAATACATAAAAGACAAGTGAGTGGATGGACCACTGGTAGAAAGGCAATTCCAAAGGTGCTCATAAATAGATCGATGGCAACCAAAAGGGAAAGACTATTAGAAAGCCATGATGCTCTGTCCTGAACTCTTGTGCTCAGACATTTCATCACAGAATCAGAAGAAAAGACTGTTGGTTGTTTCATCAAATTTCTAAATCATATAAAACCAAGAGGAGTTGGAAATCTATTGAAAGAATCATGATCCCAACAAATCTTGATGAGGTAGAGTTGGGAATCTATATAAATAGATGAAATCTTGGTGAAAATAAATATAAAGTCTTGATTTATCTTTCCCGAGGAAGAGGAGGAGGAGGAGGAGGAGGAGGAGGAGGAGGAGGAGGAGGAGGAAGAAGAAAAAAGGGAGGAGGAGGAGGAGAAGGAGGAGAAGAAGGAGGAGAAGAAGAAGCCACAATACCATATAATCAAGAATAAAGAAGACAGGACTTAACAGTAGCATATACAAAAAATACTTTGCAGTTTTCACTAACGCTAAACTCAGAGTCAGTCACTCAGAATTACGGGACCAACAAGAAAATTACTGTAATTTTAGGTTGCATTAGTTAGCATTATAGTATCTGGAACTAGGAAAGTTTTCTTCTCTTTCCCTCTCATATATCCTATTAAGCCCCATCTGGAGCTATATTCAGATCAATGTGCAACACTTTAAGAAAGAAGTAAACAGCCTGGGTGGTGTGGCTCAGTGGTTGAGCGTCAACCCAGGAACCAAGAGGTCATGGGTTTGATTCCCAGTCAGGGCACATACCCAGGCTTCGGGCTTCATCCCCAGTAGGAAGCAGCCAATCAATGATGTTCCTCTCTCATTGGTGTTTCTATCTCTCTATCCCTCTTCCTTCCTCTCTAAAAATCAATAAAAACATTAAAAAAAGAAGTAAACAAAATGAAACACCAGAATGAGCTAAGGGCATTTATTCCAAAAATAAAAACATCAATAGAAAATATAATAGTTGATTTCAAACATTTGAAGAGTTGTCATAGTAGAGAAGCATTCCATTTAATTTTTATGATGTAGGGGGAATGGTGTACAGAACCAAGTGGTGGATGTTCTTGGGAGATGAATTTAAACTTCACAAAAAGATGAGGCATTATAACAAACTAGTCCAAAGAATGAATGGTCTATTCAAGAAATAATCAATCATTAAGTTGCATGACCATTTAGCCAGGATGTCACTGAGGAAATTCAAACATCAGATGCAACATAAGTCTAGACAGCTTTAAATACTCTCCCAACAAGGAGATTCTAAAATACTATTGGAAGCAACATCATCACTTGAAGACATTTCCAAAAACAATGCAATACACTCTCTTTGAATACAAGTATGTCATTGCAAGTGGCTGCTGAAAGCTGACTCAGGAGAGCTGACTGTTCAATTTTCAGGATTCTGCAAACCCACTGTTGACCACAGTCAATATCAAAGTTCAAATCATATAAACTTACCATGAAATAAACTATATTTAAAACAAAGCTAATAAACACTCAAGTAATCACGTCCTAATTGCACTTTGCTATCCTGAAATTAACCCTCATGGGAGAGTTATACCCTAAAAATCTTCAAATGCTACAAATGAGGGCTTTTTTTGAGAGCGGTTGTAAAATATTTGTCATCGGCACACCAGGTCTGTAGTATATTTAGTCAACAAGTATTTATTAAGCTCCCAAATATACAGTTTGAGGCTGTGTAGAATAGGAGTAGGAACTAAAGGGGTACTCCTCGGGAAAATAGAAAGCATTATCAGAACTTTCAAATGATCTGCCTTCTTATTGAATACACTGTGGAACATTTATACAATACTCTACAGCCTTTAAAGAAGAATGCTGTGTAATAATTTGTATTGGGAAGACACACAATACACTGATAACACTAGTCTCCTCTGCAGAGAGAAACTGGATATTATATACTGTTTTTACCTCATATGTTTGCATTTTTGGTACATGCCTGTATTATTTTAACATAATAACAAAAGGCTGTAATCAAACACAAAGAAAGGAATCATCCTTGAGCAATACCTTGACCAAAAGGCAGCAAACAGAAGCATCCACAAGGGAGAGAGAAGAGGAAAGCACCCTTGACAAAGGCAGTGGTAGCAGAGATAAATTTCTTAATCCTCCACCCAGAAGGGAAGATGATACAGTCATCCCCCCATCCTCAGGGAATATGTTCCAAGACCCCCACTGGCTGCGTGAAACCACAAATAGTCCCAAACCTGATATATACGATGTTCTCCTATACATACATACATGTGAATGATAAAGAGCCATCTATAAAGTAGGCACAGTAACAACAATAACTAATAATAAAGTAGAACAATTATGACAATATACTATAACTAAACTTATGTGAATGTGGCATCATTGAGTAAAATAAGGGTCTCTTGAAGCACTGCAATATAGATACAGTCTACCTGATAACCAGCTACTAAGTGAGTAATAGGAGGGGAGCATCTGCAGTGTGGAGATGCTGGACAAAGGGATGGTTCACATCTAGGCAGGATAGTCCCAAACCTGATATATACGATGTTCTCCTACACATGCATACATGTGAATGATAAAGAGATTTCATCATGCTATTCAAAATGGCATGCAATTTAAAACTTATGAACTGTATATTTCTGGAATTTTCCATTTAATATTTTTGGACTGTGGTTGAACGTGGGTGACTGAAACTGTGGATAAGGGAGGGGAGATACTCTACACCCTGATTGTCCTGACAGCCCTCCATTTCCTGCTCTTCTAGGGCAGCCCGCACAAATGTGATATTCCTGCCTTCCTTAGTCACTGGGTATTCTTAAGAGAAAGGTTCTCAACTGGGGGAAATTTAGACCCCTATGGGACATTTGGCAATTCTGGAGACATTTTGGCTGCAGAAATTGAGGGTACAACAGGCATCTAGTCGGTAGAGGCCAAGAACGTTGCTAAACACCATACGATGCACAGGACAGCCTCCCATGAACAAAGAATTATCCAGCCCAAAATATCAATAATGACAAAGTGGAGAATTCCCTGCATCACTGTTGCTTAAGGCCACCTGAGGGGATCTCTGTCTTTATAACCCAAGACAGTCTAGCCAGTGTCTTCATTAGAAAATATGACCAGAGAATTGAACTGATGTTTAAGAGCGCCTGTGAGGCTCCTTAAAAATAACTGCTAAGGAAGGCAGCCTGGGGAGGCTTAAAAATGTCACAATTGACCTAACAACTTACAGAGATCATTTTTCTTCAGAAAAACCATTTAATTGGTGTGTCACCAGCATTTCTGCAAAGTAGCATAATACTCATTAGAGAACTTTTCAATTTTCTTAGGGAAAAAAAAGTAAATATCACATGATCTCACTTATATGTGAATCTAATGAACAAAATAAACTGACAAACAAAATAGATCCAGAGACATGGAAGTATTCAACAGACTGACAATTATCAGAGGGAGGGGAGGGGCGGGTGGGAAGAGATTAACCAAAGAACTTATATGCATGTATACATAACCCATGGATACAGACAATGGTGCAATGAAGGCCTGAAGAGGAAGGAAGGGGGAAAAGAGGGTCAATGTGGGGGGCGGGGCGGGGGAGACATCTATAGTATTTCTACAATAAAGATAAATTTTAAAAAATTTAAATACCAACTTCTCTAATAATCACAATAAATGCTTTATTAGTTAATTAAATAAAAACATTTTTAAAGACTACTGTAAGGGCAAATGACCTGAGTACACACTTTTCCAAAGAGGACATACAGATGGCCAATAGACATATGAATAGATGCTCAAGGTCAATAATCATTAGAGAAACGCAAATTAAAACCACAATGAATATCACTTCACACCTGCCAGAATGGCTATCATCAACAAATCAACAAACAACAAGCATGGTGAGATCTAAGGAAAAGGAAACCCTTGTGCACTATTGGTGGGAATGCAGACTGGTATGGAAAGCAGTATGGAGTTTCCTCAAAAAATTAAAAATGCACCCTATCCAGGCTGGCTCAGTAGATAGAGCATTGGCCCTCGTACTGAAGGGTCCCAGGTTCAATTCTGGTCAAGGGCATGTACCTCAGTTGCAGGCTCAATCCCCGGCCCTGGATGGGGCACATGCAGGAGGCAATCAATCTATGTGTCTCTCTCACATCTATGTTTCTCTCTGTCTCTCCCCCTCCCTTCCATTCTCTCTAAAAATCAATGGAAAAATATCCTTGGGAGAGGATTAACAAAACAAAAAAATTAAAAGTGGAACTGCCTTATGATCCAGCAATTCCACTTCTGGAAATTTAGCTAAAGGAACCCCAAATACTAATTCAAAAGAATATATGTACCCCTATGTTCACTGCAACATTATTTAGTACAATAAACAAGATTCAAAAGCAACCCAAGTGTCCATTAGTAGATGAGTGGATAAAAAAGCTGTGGTACATTACACAAGTGGAATACTACTTGACCTTAAGAAAGGCAATCTTACCCTTTGCAACAGCATGAATAGACCTAGAGGACGTTATGCTAAGCCAGTCAGAGAAAGACAAGTACCACACAATTTCATTCTTATGTGGAATCTAAAGAACAAAATGAACTAGCAAAATATAGACAGACTCATAGGCAGAGGGCAGGCTGACAGCTTTTGGGGATGTAGGTTTGGGTGGGGGTGGGGATGAAGGGATAGAGCAAAAAAGAAAAAAACTCATGGACAGGACAACACTGTGGTAATTGCTGGGGGAGTGGGAAGATGAAGGAGGGTATAAAGGGAATAAGTGGTGATGTATGGAGACTTGACTTGGGGTAGTGAACACACAGTACAGTGTACAGATGATGTGTTGTAGAATTGTGCACCTGAAGCCTGCATAGTTTTGTTAACCAGTGCTGCGCCAATATATTCCATAAAAAGGAAAAAAAGACTACTAGATACATGACTCTTTAACCTTTGCCAGAGTTGAATTAGGTAATACCAGAGGTATATAATTTTTAGATACTAATATCCAAAATTTTTAATATTTATAATAAACTCTCTCCTTTAAGCTAGTAATATGAGGTTATCAAAATATAAGCTGCTTTATTACATTAGAAAGATCATACACCATGATCAAGTGGGATTTATTCCAGGGATGAAAGGCTGGTACAATATCCACAAATCAATAAATGCAATACATCACGTAAACAAATTGAGTGACAAAAATCACATAGTCATATCAATTGATGCAGAAAAGGCATTTGACAAAATCCAACACCCTTTCCTGATAAAAACTCTCAGTAAAGTGGGAATAGAAGGATCATACCTCAACATAATAAAAGCCTTATATGACAAACCTTCAGCCAACATCATATTCAATGGGCAAAAACTAAAACCATTTCCCCTAAAAACAGGAATAAGACAGTGATGCCCACTTTCACCACTCGTGTTTGACATAGTACTGGAAGTGCTAGCCATAGCAATCAGACAAGAAGAAGAAATAAAAGGCATCCAAATTGGAAAAGAAGAAGTAAAATTGTCATTATTTGCAGATAACATGATACTGTACATAGAAAAGCCCAATGACTCCATCAAATAACTACCAGAACTAATAAATGAATTTGGCAATGTAACAGGATACAAAATTAACACCCAGAAATCTTTGGCTTTTTTATACACCAATAATGAACTCACAGAAAGAGAAACTAAAAAAAAAGTCCCATTTACCATTGTAACAAAACAATTAAGAGACCTAGGAATAAATTTAACCAAGGAGATAAAGGACCTGTACTCAGATAATCATAGGACTCTGAAAAAAGAGATAGAGGAAGACATAAACAAATGGAAGAATATACTGTGTTCATGGATTGGAAGAATCAACATCATTAAAATGTCCATACTATCCAAAGCAATCTATAGATTCAATGCAATCCCCATTAAAATACCAACAGCATACTTCAAAGACCTAGAACAAACTCTCCAAAAATTCATATGGAATAAAAAAAGACCCTGAATAGCTGCAGCAATCTTAAGAAAGAAGAACAAAGTAGGTGGGATCTCAATACCAGATATCAAGCTGTATTACAAAGCCACTATTCTCAAAACTGCCTGGTACTGGCACAAGAACAGACATATAGACCAATGGAACAGAACAGAAAACCCAGAGATCAACCCAAGCCATTATGCTCAATTAACATTTGATAAAGAAGGCAATAGCATACAATGGAGTCAAGACAGTCTCTTCAATAAACTGTGTCAGGAAAATTGGACAGATACATGCAAAAAAATGAAACTAGACCACCAACTTACACCATACACAAAATAAACTCAAAATGGATAAAGGACTTAAATGTAGGATGGGACACCATAAAAATCCTAGAAGAAGCCATAGGCAGCAAAATAGAAGACATATGTCATAGCAATATCTTTACTGATACAGCTGCTAAGGAAAAAAATAAACAAATGGGACTACATCAAAATAAAAAGCTTCTGCACAGCGAAAGAAACCAACAACAAGAAAACCCACTGCATTCAAGAACATATTTGCCAATGTTATCTCTGATAAGGGTTTAATCTCCAAAATTTATAGGGAACTCATACAGCTTAACAAAAGGAAGATAAACAATCCAATCAAAAAATGGGCAAAGGACCTAAATAGACACTTTTTGAAAGAACACATACAGAAGGCTGAGAGACATATGAAAACATGCTCAAAGTCACTAATTATCCGAGAGATGCAAATCAAAACAACAATGAGATACCATCTCACACCTGTCAGGCTGGCTATCATCAACAAATCAACAAACGACAAGTGCTGGAGAGGATGTGGAGAAAAAGGAACACTCGTGCACTGCTGGTGGGAATGCAGACTGGTACAGCCACTATGGAAGACCATATGGCATTTCCTCAAAAAATTAAAAATGGAACTTCCATTGGACCCAGTAATTGCACTTCTAAGAATATATCCCAAGAAACTAGAAACACCAATCAGAAAGGATATGTGCACCCTATGTTCATAGCAGCACAATTTACAATAGCTAAGATTTGGAAACAGCCTAAGTTCCCATCAGCAGCTGAGTGGATGAAAAAACGATGGTACATCTACACAATGAAATACTACGCTGCTATAAAAAAGGAGGAATTCTTACCATTTGCAACAGCATGGATGGAACTGGAGAGCATTATACTAAGCAAAATAAGCCATTTAGAGAATGATAAATATCACATGATCTCACTGTGATATTTGAACAACATAAACTGATGAACAAAAATAGAACCAGAGTCATAGAAGCATCGAACAACATAAACTGTATGAGGGAAGGTGGGGGCTGAGGGAGTAAGTGATCAACCAAAGGTCATGTATGCATCCATATGAGCATAACCAATGGACACAGATGGGAGGGGAGGGTAAGGGCATGTGCTGGGGGGTGGGGGCGGCCTGGGAGTGAAGTGGTCAATGAGGGGAAAAAGGAGACTTATGTAATACTTTAAAAAATAAACAATTTAAATTTTAAAAAAGAATATAAGCTGCTTTGAATTAAAGTAAATATTTCCCTACAAAAACCACCAATCACTGTGTAGTCTCAATGAATCCTCACTGGCCCTCAGCCCCCATTCTGTCATATATTCTTCCTAGGATGTGTAGGTAGGGCCATTACTTAGCTTCAGCCATTCATCTACCAAAACCCAAGTGCTCAGACAAAAGGTGGCAGCAACTAAAACAGGAGCAGAGAAGAGCATCCATATACCTGGGTGGCAAGAGGGTGCTAGTAAAGTGAACATTGAGGGTAGGTAACAGCAGAGGTAGAGAGCAAACAAGGCAGGGGTCACCGGGAGAGATAACTGGCCAAGAATAGACAAATAAATCTTAGAAGCATTGTCTAAAACCAAGTTGTCTGAAGCATGAATGAACATAATGGGAATTGGATGAAAATATCCAAGAAAAAGCCAAACTAGTAGATAAGGTATCTGAAGTCAAAGCCAGTATTGCCAAAATAGCATCATAAAAATCCCAGAAGCAACCACACACTCACACCAGGCAAATGTGGCCTTGTTAAATAATGTAATTGCCGGGACATAGTATCCAAAAACACAAGGGCAAGGTCAGCACCTCTTTCTTTAACATTAGTGGGACTATTCATTGATACCGAAACACAGGAAACTGATTCTCTCCAAGTGGTCTCTAAACAAATTATCAGTATTATAATTTTAAAGGCCACTTATGTAAAGCATGCCAATAATACAGTCATACCAATCAGCACTACCCCCACGGAACATCGAAGGAAACAGAATAATAACCATTACTATACTAAAGCGTAAAAACATTTTTTTTGCTACCTAAAAAATATTTTCCTGTGTGGTTGCTTTAGGAATGAATATAGGGGAATACATGATTCTGATTTTTTGAGAGCTACTTTAAAACTCTGTAGGTATCTATTAACATGCAAATTCTTTCTGAGTAAAATTGACTTCCCTTCCTCACTATGGATAAGTCCAGTTTTGCCTCCATTTTTACATTGATTACAATATTCTGCAACTATAAATGTGTCTTTAAATTCTCAAGTGAACATCTTGCCAGTTACTTCTTTAATAAAATTTTTAACAAATGTTCTGTTTTGTTTTGTTTTTATCCTTGACCAAGGATATATTTTTTCCATTGATTTTTTTAGAGAGTGGAGGGGAGGTAGGGAGGGGAGAAAGAGATAGAAACATCAATGTGAGAGAGAGACACTGACTTGTTGCCTCCCGCACACTCCCTGACCAGGGCCGAGGATGGAGACTGAAACCAACCAAGGTACATGCCCTGGACCGAGAATTGAATCCGAGACTCTTCAGTCAGCGGGCCAACACTCTTAACCACCGAACCAAACTGGCCAAGGCTTATATCTGTATGAAAGTCATAATTTTACCTTTTTTGAAAATTGTCTTTTAACAGTAATTTTTGAGAAAATAATTAGTTACTTTTTGAAATTTGGGAGAAGTATTGATATTTACCATTATGTGTTTTTAGTGATGCTACTGGATCTAATCATAAATAGAACTATTGCCCTGGATAGGCATAAGAGTTTGGGGGACCTAAGGGTAATAAAGTCACTGACTGATCAAATCAGAGGCAAACAGTAAGCCAGGTAGAGAGTGATCAATAGACTAAGATAGAGCTTCTGTTTGTACTAGAGAAGGGGAGAGAGGACAGAACGGAGAATGGCCTGAGTAGGATGAGAATTCTTTAGTAGTATAGATCTTCTGTTTTTATAGTTTCCTAAATCCTTGGCTACCTCCCAAAGACAATCCCGTCCACTCTGCTCGCCAGTAACAGATCGCAGTAGGACAATGCTTGTTCACTGAGAGCCTGACAGAGAGTCCTTTCGCTGTGTATGGATCTGTTTGCTGTGTTCACTCTTGGTTTTCAGGAGTCTAATGAATGCTATTAATCTCATCACATCCTATAACCATGAATGCCATGTGAATATTCAAAATGCTAGTGGCACGTGACTACAATTAAACAAAAGTGAAGACTTTAATTGAAAATGTGGAAAAAATGATGTCTGATATACATACATAGGGGGTAAATGTGACTGGTTATAAAATTTTTCTGCCCTAACCGGTTTGGCTCAGTGGATAGAGCGTCGGCCTGCGGACTGAAGAGTCCCAGGTTCGATTCTGGTCAAGGGCATGTACCTCAGTTGCGGGCACATCCCCCGTAGGGGGTGTGCAGGAGGCAGCTGATAGATGTTTCTCTCTCACTGGTGTTTCTAGCTCTGTATCTCTCGCCCTTCCTCTCTGTAAAAAATCAATAAAATATTTTAAAAAAAAAAATTTTTTTCTACCTAGATTTTCTTCTTGAAGATTTTCTTCTTGATGCTAGAATCAAGGGTTTTCTGCTCAGGCAGATAAAAGTATAATAGAATAAAACACATTCGGAGTCTAATGTGTCCTGGGCTCACACATAGAGAACAGAAAGCATACCCCATACCTCTCAATTCAAGGATAGTTTTTGCCATAAAAATAAATCATTTTTTTAATATTGCAAAAATTATAACATATATTTTACCATCAACACATAGCGTTCTTCATACAAAACTTGAGTGGAGAACCAAACCAATATTCAGGAAAGTATCCTCAGAAGTAGCTAAAATGTAAAGTATTAAATAACTTTGCACAGAAGGAAACTATATACTAGAACATAAAAGCCCTGGTCTCGCTACGGACGTAATTTCTCAATGTTAGAGCTTTACTTTTATTAAAAACTTCCAGATGCATAACATGTATCGTAGTACTAAGCCATACAGTCAGGCTCACTGCTTAAACTCCTAGGAAGTTGTCAGTATGTCTGGAGGCTTTTGGAAGTAAATTTAGGGGATACAGTTTGCTTGGTTCAACCTCTGTTTTATAGCTTATAATAGCTTTGGCTGGGATATATGACCTTTCCAGTCTTCAGTACTTGGTCAGCCTTCCTATCTTTGCTACTTTACTGATAATTATCTTCTCTCAAGAGGCAAGTAACTAAAATAGTTTAAAAAGTCATGCTTCTCTTCCAGACTTCCTGGAAGTCCATAGATTGAGACTGTGCATTAAGGAGAAAATAAATTGCACAATAAAGCTCAATAACTTGTACAGATGCTGGGTCATTCTATTATCTGTCCAATAAGACAACTGAAGAAGGTGTTGCACTTGGCAAAACCTACTGTCCACAACTATCTACTCAAACAGTAAGTAGCACTGCCGATGACCGTGGACATGCCTTTCAATGGCAGGTAGAGGATTATCTTTCAAGTTTCTGTTTGCAGTACTTGTTACAGAATGATTGTACCCAGATTTACACTTTCTCTCTGAAATGTACACGCTGGGGACTGAACTTTCAGCAATTTTCTAACAGTGTCCTGTAATTCTCTGGAGATACCGCAGGGGTCATCTTGGGGAAAGGGGGTAGGCAGCAGAAAGAAAGAATATATAGGGTTTTGGCCTCTGACCCTCAGACCTCCAAGATCAATCAGTGTGTAGCTAACAGTGCATGGATGTCATATGCTGGGTTTTCTCATAGGATTTTATTTTTTTAAAAAAAGGTTCAGCCTCTTTAAGAAATGTTGAAAAATGCCTGAACTACTTGGTCTCTAAGATTTATATTAATTTCAATATGTTTTGGCTCACAAAGTGCTCAGAGAACATGTTAAAAAGGCACGGGGATAAGAATATTGGTGTGTGCAAAGAGGTAAACCACAATAAAAGTCCTCAACCAAGTCAAGTTGACAGATCCTCATTATGATCATTATGAACTTTTATAGAGAACCTTCTAGAGAACTGTACTAAACCCTAGAGATGCACAGATATAAACCAGAAACCAGGCCATGGAGCACATAAATGAGATTGGTAGACTGGACTCCCAACGCACTCCCTCAGGAAGCGGAATGCAATTAAACCATGAGAACACTTAGCAGTTAGCATCAGGATCTGCCCACCAGAGTCACCTGATCTTTGACCCACTTAACTCACTTGACCCCCAACCAGGTGGATAACCATCCTCAGAAAGGCAGTTATTTCCGCAGCTTGTTTCCATTCAAACTTTGTCAGCTCTGACTTTGAGCTAATTCTTTCAGTTAAAAAAAAAAAAATTTGTAGCATTCCAAAGTTTGCTGGCAAAGCCCTAGAATTTGCCAGTATTTCTAGCATTACTTTCCAGTCAAAAGCTTGGGTTTTGCACATGTAATAATAAATATATATATATTTAAAAATACAAGAAAAAAGATTGGGTTTTGTATGTGGTTTGTGAAAATGTTTTATCTTATGACCGTATCGTGTACATCTAAAAAATACCGACTGGATTCTGGAGCCCCTGAGACACAAATTGGAGTTTCATAATTCCTAGAAGGTAATAAAAATATCTTACCTTTCAAAACTGCCAGAATTGACCTAAGATATAGGAATATTGGGGGAAGAATTGTGTCAATTTTCCAGGCAAATTTAATTCTAGTGTCTTAAGGATCAAAAATAAGAATACCATTTTTTCCCTGTAAATAGAATTGAAGGAGAAGCTCCTGTGATATTTTTCTCTCCCACTGGCTGCTACTAGAGCAAAAGAAACTGCTGGAGGCAGAGCTATAATGGAGAATTCCTCTGACTCTCAGACCATTGTCCAGATTTACATTAAAAGAGGAACTCTAAAATGCCAGGCTTGCCAAGTATGATGGTAAAGATATGTGATTCCAAGCGATTAGGGGGCATGGGTGATTTTTCCTCCTGCTTTTACTCTCCTGCATGTGAGCTCTTTGGTGAAGAAAGGAAAGATAGGCTCTACCCTGTCAGGACCAGGCTACTTCTAGTTAAACATGGACTTACTCTCAATGTTCCCATAATGCATAAACTAGAATGGGCTACAATTCATATAATTTACTCAGTCACTTAGCTTAAATGTGAAAATTGGATTTAAATATGTGCTGACCACATTTCAAACATAAGACTAAAAACTTTGTGTACATAATCCAGAAGCCCAAAGCTCCTAAAATCTGAATTATTAATATCCAAATTAATAAGGCAATTCCTGGCAAATCAGACTACACAATCAGACTAAAGAACACAATGAGAAAAATAAAGAACATATTTCAACTATCATATTGTGTGGTAACAGAGGTTGAAATGGGGACTCCAGATGAAATCATGTCAAAAGCATGATAGTGACTACAAATGATTCTTGATTCTGAGAAATTATAAAACGTAAGCACAAAATCTCAACTGGGAAATTCAATTACATTTAGTTCACTAATTCTAGCTGTGGGACTACTATTTTCAAGTTCATATCTGTGAACTAAATAACTAAACTTTTTGACTAATACAAATGTAAAAATTACTACATTGTTTTAAATATCTTAAAACTGGTAGATAGGACAGTCTAGTCTTCAAGTGTAGATGGAAGAAATTACTTGTTATCTCTACAAATCATTTCCATTGCAAAGAGAAGTCAAGAGACAGAAGACAGCTAGGACTTTAACTGGTAAGGAGCTGGAAGAATAGAGTAAGTCCCACTATGCAGCTCAGTTCCTCCTCCTTGTGGTCACAAAGGGAAGGTGCCTGCCATCTGATGGCATGTCTTCAGGGAATCCTATTATTTAAATGACTTGCAGAATAGTCATTGGAAGGAATATAGGATGCCAATGAAAAGTGCTCAATTTTAATTTGCAAGTGATTTCCACTTCTGCTTCCCACTCTTAGCATTTCCTCCTTTGTAAAAGTCAATTTTGAAATATTTTTAATTGCACTATTGCTGAACACATCCCAATGAAACAGTTACCTAAGCATGTCTAAGGATTCAGTATGTGGGTATGCCACAGCCATTTCTAACACAAATTGGAAAGAAGAAAAAAGGTGTTAAGTATCATGGAGCATTAAACCACGGCATGGAACTGCTCCCTGTTGGCAAACCAGGGAGGGCGGGGCAGCTTCTGTGTTCAGCAGTCCCACAGTGGCTCCAGCCTGCGATCTAGGCTGACTCATCCATGGTTTTCAATTCTCAGCTTCCAACAAACCACCAAGTAAATGTTTATCAAGTGAAAGAATGGAATAAAAACACTTTTTCATAATGGGCTTTGGATGGTTTCCACACAAGATATTACAGATTGATGTTATTTTGATGGATGTCTAGTACGGTTCCCCTGCAACAGGAAATGCCCCCCTGGACTGTAAAACAGTCCTGATTCTGGCATGTTTTCCCCTTACGCCCTCCATTTACCTAATCTTGTTGAGAAAAGGATGCCCTCCTCCTCCGTTCCTAGACCTATATTTGACATTCAAATACTGTTTTTTCAAATACCACAGTTGATTTTGCAGTTCCAAGCCAATGGGAAGCACAATGGGCCGGAGAGGCTACTTGTCCCTATACATTCTTCCAATGAGCTAGGAAGAATGAACCCCTATGCAGAACTTATGCCCTCCTCTTAAATAAATTCTAGCTCATGGAAAAACAGAATTACCAAGGTAAGAAAGAGAAAAAGAACATTTGAAGAATTTACTTCTTAATAATTTTTAGACAAGAGAAACAGAAGAGAAGCTAGGAAACAAGAACACTGCTTCAAGAGGCAATTTGTCCCTGGTCCTGTGGGTGACAGGGCGTTTTGCCAGCTGTCACTACTGGACCAACTAAGGGTTACACCCAAACTGTTGTGCTTATAAGGATGAAAATAACATGAATGCTTTGAGGCACTTTGATGTCACACTGGATTGTCTGGCCTTACAAGAGGAGGGGATTGCCTACTATTCTCATTTAAATAACATTTTTAGTATTTTAATTTGCTCTCTTTCTGAAAACTAGTTCTGACTTTCTTTACCTCACATAACTGAAAATTTACAAATTACTATGCCCTGACTAGATACACTCTTCCCACCCAGTGTGCAGCTGGTTAGGAAAAATGTACAGCATGGTGAAAAACCATGTTAGTAGGAAATACAAATTTTATAGGAGTAATTTATGTTAGCAAGGTAATACGATGGAAAAGGGTGCACAATCTTAAAGCTACAGTTAACATTTATTTCCACCCAAATTGAGAAGATGCCACAAAGCCAGCCACCAAATGTATCACTCACGTTTATAAATCAGAGCAACTTTAATTGCCTACATCTATTCTTATTTCGTATGTTATCATTTTCATAGGCTTGGAGGGTGGGTAGGAACCTCAGAAGTTATGTGGTATATCTTTTTTATCTCTAGCTAAACTCTCCGAGCAGATGACCAGCTGTGTTACGTTTCATCATTTTTTAGTGAATGTCAAAGGGCCAGGTCCTGTGCAGTACCCACCGGGCAGAAAGTTTTGACTCTTATTCAACCCAAATCTCACTGTTTTCAGAAGAAATGTAGAAGAATAAATTACCATCTTATCTATCACTACCCTTTATATGTTAAAGTCACTTTTTTGTTTCAGTTGGGTATCAGTGTAAATCAACCAAGTGTCTGTGCACCTTCATCTCACCATAAATTCTTAGAAAGCCAAAAGTCAGGAAAGGCTATGCCAATCATCTTTTTATTCATTGCTACAGCTTTATCACTAAGCAGAAGCCAGATTTCTCATGTTATGATTTTTCTCCTACTGTGAATTTCTCAGGGTTTTTCCTCAGAGAAAATTAAAAAAAAATCCTTAATATTTACAACATGGGAGAAATTTTGGTCACATGCTCCAAACACACTGTTTTTTTCCTTGGTTGCACCTGTCACACCTGCAAATTCATGTCAACTTTAAATAAATGTCTGTCATCCTCATTGAAATGTAAGCTCCATGAGGGCAGATTCCAAGTCTGCCCATTCGGCAGCATATTCCAAGTCTCTAGCATGATATTTGGCACACAGAAGGCTCTTTATGCTTGGAGAATTGACAAATGCCTTTCAAAACCATTACAGTCCAACACTCGTACTGAGAGGATATAAAAACTAAGTCTGTAAAAGTCATTCTTAAAAATACTTGCCCCCGATTGTATAACATGTTAATGACAAAGCCAGGATTAGAATTCTGTATTCTTGATTGCCCATTCACATTCTCAGTCCATTACACCACAGAGGCTCTTATACCTAATACCCTGGGCAGGCAACACTACTGATGAGTAAGGCACAGAAACCTTTGTGCTCTAAACATCATTTGGTTGGCTGCCTGGCTCCCTGTGTTCCTTATCATAGAAACCCTCCCATAAATATGCCTGGTTTATACATACCTTATGTCGGACTGCAAGAACAGAACCCAAAATGGAATTCTACAGCCAGAGCAAAAAAAAAACAATTTATTCTCAAAGATGAGGGTCAAGTTTTACAAAGACCAAGCCACAGATACCAGCCAAATTTCCATGGTTCAGCTACTGCTGAATCAAATATTCTGCTAGACAGAGCTCCAATGTATATGGTTTCTTAAATTTTATTTTGGGGTTTCTTTAATGCAAATATTTTAAAAATAGAGCTTCTGAACACATGTAAAATGTAAATGGGAGCCCTAACTGATTTGGCTCAATGGATAGAGCGTCGGCCTGCGGACTGAAGGGTCCCAGGTTCGATTCCAGTCAAGGGCATGTACCTTGGTTGCCGGCACATCCCCAATGGGGGATGTGCAGAAGGCAGCTGATCGATGTTTCTCTCTCATCGATGTTTCTAACTCTCTATCCCTCTCCCTTCCTCTCTGTAAAAAATCAATAAAATATATATTTTTTAAAAAAGTAAATGGGATCTTATATGCATGTATGCATTACCTATGGACACAAACAATAGGGTGGCGAGGGCCTGGGGTGGGATGGGAACTGGGAGGAGGGGAGCTCTGGGGGGAGAAAAAGAGGGACATCTGTAATAATCTCAACAATATGCAAATTGACTGAATGGCAGAATGACCGATCGCTATGACGTGCACTGACCACCAGGGGGCAGATGTTCAATGCAGGAGCTGCCCCTTGGTGGTCAGTACACTCCCACAGGGGGAGCACTGCTCAGCCAGAAGCAGTGGCAGGAGCTTTTCCTGCCTCTGAGGCAGCGCTAAGGAACAGCAAGCTTGGCCTCTGGCTGAGCGGCTCTCCCACAGGGGGAGTGCTGCTCAGCCAGAAGCTGGGCTCATGGCTGGTGAGCACAGCATCAGTGGCAGGAGCCTGTCCTGCCTTCACTGCAGGTGGGCAGTAAGGAGTGAGGGGTCCCAAACTGCGAGAGCCCTGGACTGTGAGAGGGATGTCTGACTGCCAGGTTAGGCCCCATTCCTGGGGGAATCGGGCCTAAGCTGGCAGGCAAACATCCCCCAAAGGGTCCCGGATTGTGAGAGAGCACAGGCCAGGCTCAGGGACCGTCCCCCCTCCTCCCCAGTGCACAAATTTTGTGCATCGGGCCTCTAGTATATATATAAAAGTAAATGAGAATTTTCAGAGGTGACAAAGGTGATCTAAAATTGGATTGTGGTGATGATTAGACAACTCCATACAATTATTTTTTAAATATTTAAATTATACACTTAAAATGGGTAATTATTATAAATTATACTTTAATAATTAAAAAATTTAAATATTTTTAAAATATCACAGTGTGAAAATGAATCAGAAAGTTAAAGTATTTCTTTTTGTAAACACCTAGTATCAAAACTGTAAAGACATTTTAAAATATCCCCATACTTTTTTAAGGCCAGGTTTTATCTACTTCAATCCTGGTTTACCTACAGGGTCAAAAGTTTTTCCTGTAATTTTGTTGAAAAAATAATTTAGTAGACTAATATAAATATCTTGGTGTAGCACTGCAACACTAAGTTGTTCGACTGATTATCTGCATAAATAACCTATAGATATATGTGTTTAATTAAGCATAATGTTCTAGTCTAAAACCTGACATTTACCATTGGGTTTTCAGCAAGTTTCATATCTCCAGACCTTGGTTTTCCCACCTCTATCATGTGTCCCTATGGACCAGATGAAAATTAAATAACATATAATACAGTATAAAGAATAGTAATTGCTAATGTATTGAATAGCCAAACACCAACATGCCAGACTGTTTAAATTATTATCCTACAAGGAAGGTATTATTATTAGTTACTTTTTTGCAGATGAGGAAACTGGAAAATAAAGTTCATTAGTTTGACCAACGTCACACAGTTATTTAATAGGAGACCTAGGATTTTAATCCAAAACTGTTCAGCTCCAAAGCCTATACTCATTCTCCATCCCTCACTCGACTTTGCGCTTTTGATTCTATCAGATGTGGCCATGAATCCTGACATTGTCTTTACTATGGTAAGTTAGTCACCTTCTGAGTCCAGTTTCCTAATCTATACAATGAGATCACCAATATTATTGGGGTCATTGTGAAGATTAAATGAGAGTGATTCCCCTACTGGTATAATTAGAAATTACTCAGTAATATTCTATCTCATCCCTCTCCCATACATGCTCCTTCCTGTGCTTAAAAATATCTATTTTAAAAACCTCTATAAATTCTATGATTTCCTTGTAGCCTACCTGGATAAACCTCCCTGGGACTGAGTTCTATCAAAAGCAATTAAAGTGAACACAAACAACACAGCATTAATCCTTTGCTATCAGTCATTGGCTCTGTGACGGAGATTGTCAACAAGAGTGTCAACTTCAAGGGGTGGGCATCTGTCCACAGGAACTGAGCGAGCTGAGGTCACAGACTTGTCTCACTCTGCCCTACAAACAGATGTCTGGGTGACAACTCTTAGTCACTGCAAACCAGGGTTAGAGCCAAACCAGGTGGGAAGTGCGGTACCTCCTTCCTTTTCCTCTTGGCCAGCCCATTCATTCCCTAAAACAATAATCACTGACCATAACTGAAAATCACTAGTTTTACCCCATTCATTCCCTAAAACAATAATCACTGACCATAACTTAAAATCACTAGTTTTACCCCAGAATACTACTTTCAACATAATGCCTTTATTTTGATGATACCTAATTATTCCACAAGCTTAAAGTGTTTCTATAATAGTGATCCATCAACAAGAAACCTGTTTGATTCTGTGTAGTGAAATGTGCACCTTGAAATATTTACCTCTCAAACAACCTGGTGAAAACTGATGTAATGTGGAGCTCTAGTGGTGCAAGAAAGTAAAGCAGCCATTACTGAGGGCCAACAAAACAGCCAAGGAAATCACCATTTATTATTTATTTGTTATTATGGTGAAATCACTGTTTATTATTCAGTTAATATGTTAAGAAGAAAAATGGTTCAAAAGGATATTCCAAGATAATCTAAGGTAAACCCTAAATATAATGTATTTTTTCTAGATTACATATTAGACCTCAACAGCTCGTTTATACCAAACATAATAAAGCAGTTAAGTTCACAAGTAATAGAACTCAGTGCTCTGGGTGTCACTTCTCTACTTTTTACCCAGTTCACTACGAATCCTATTAATTAAACACTAGTTGTTTGTCACGCAGCTAACAAGAGTACTGAACAGAAAAAAATGCTGGGCTCTAAGAGTATATGACCAGTGAAGTCCTATACCAACTGATTTGAGAATTTAAATAATCCCTCCAAGCGGATGAGGTTTTGTGAGTTAATTCCTGCACTACAAAAGTGTTTTCCTTGAATTTCTGACTTCTGAGGTCTTTTCCAATTTAAAACAAGCAAGAATGAAACCTACAATGTCAAAACAAACATGAATGTTTCCCTGTTACCTAATGTATATGTCTTCTCAATTGAAAGGGCTTCATTTACCAAAACTACAGTTCCATTATGGTCAGCAAAGTAGCAGAACATAAATAATAAAACTTGTATGCTGTACAACTTGGAGTTGACATTTAAAATTTCTAAATATGGTGCCTGATTTAGCTGTGTTATGGTGAGGAAAAACAAGTTATCATGAGAAAAAAAACTCAGAATATGAAAAATCTAGGAAGTAAGCTTTCCATGTATAAGTATCTAAGCATCTTATGCCTGGACATTACAGAAAATGTAAGAGACTCACTTTTCCATAAGAGGTGGTAAAAGAAATTAAATGTTCATAAATGCATTAACAAGATTTATCTGAAATAAATATCTCAACTGATGGCAGTTTTCCATGGCTTTTATCAGTTGAATCCACTAGATGTTTTCCAATAGACATACTCCAAGGGCTTCTAAATTGTTAGGTCTACAGATAACTGACTCCTGAACCTCAGAGGTCTACTGAGGAAGATTTAATGATTACCTAGAGATTTCATTCATTAATATCTCTTCTCTAGCCTTCTACTAATATGTTGTCATTAATATAATTCCCTAAAGCTGAAGAGAAAAAAATGGTAAAAATATAAGAGCCTTTTCTGAGATGTCATTGAGAATGCAGTAGTTAGCAATGGGAAGCTCAAGGTAAAGAACAAATTTCCTTTAGCTAAAGAATGCAGAACCCTTTTTGATAGAAAAGAATAAAAGCAGGAGAGGAAGTTAAGGTCCTTTACTAACATAATCATATGTTAAAAGAAGCAAATGGAAACCTGTGCTAATCCATTTGCCACCAGGGAATTCAGAATCTAACGTGTTCTGCAGTCCTTTTCACAGTAGGCATTAAAATTGAATAAAATTGAACAATATTTTTCAATCTGTGAATCTAAGAATTTCATATTTGTACATCATCTGCCATATTTTCCATGGTGATTATCTCTCTCTCTTTTGTTCTCCCATAACAGACCTTGGTATGCTGCTTAAAATAATATTTGGGGCTTTATTTGCCATTCTTTTGACTGAGACATGTTGATTTTATTAAAGTGAGTTGGGTCTGCATTCTTTCTTTACTATTATTACAGGTAGATTTGACAGACACAGGACTTTTGTTTTAAAATGCTCTGCTATGGAGCCAACCTTGTTAAATAAGTTCCATTTTACCTGCTGGGCAGTTGCATTCTGAAGGTGCTTCTCTTGCGATTCTTATTTTAGCCATATGTTCATAGGATTTCTGCAGGGGGTGGAAAGAAGAGGTATTAAGAGTCATCAGTAGCATTGGAGAGAAATGGGTTCTTTAGGGATTCTCTGTCCATATGCTTGATTCACCAGCATTTGATAGCCTGCATAACTAAAGTTTACATATGTACTTTGGACTCAGTCAAAAGGTAACAGTACCCAAGCCCTAAAAAAAAGAAAATGATCATTGACATGATATCAAGACTGCTGAAAAAAATAATAAATTAATTTTTTTTAAAAATAGACTGCTGGACTTGTATAACATCTTTCTCCATTGTTCAACTACCAACACCCACTACCTCAGCTCATACATATGCAGCCAATGCAAAAACCTGGCATTAACATGTTGCAGTTCTAGGTAAGTTATGTGTTTTAAAACAGCCAATACTTTATGCATGGAGGTCAACTGCTTATCATGTTGCGCTACAACTACTGCCAAACAGCCTCTCTGTTGGAAAAGCAAGTTCCAGAAAACCTCCTAACTCCAGTCTAAAGCTGCCCCTGATTTTGATACATATTGTAGATTACTTTAAACTCTCAAGTCCATTCATAAACACCTCTGGCACTGCATCTTTTACCAAAAAAATTAAGCTATTTTTTTCTTTTTAAACATTTAATAGGAGACCATTCAATGTATGAAATAACTGGTTCTAAATCACATTCAGGGTTATTTTACTTTCAAGAGTGATTACCATTTGGATATTAATAGCACCTCTGGTCCTAACCCTCTTGAAGAACATAACAGAACAGAACAGATGTTATTCTGCAAGGAATATTCTCCACAAAATCGGTCAAGATTCATATGAGACTTTGGAAAACTAAGAGAAGCTAAAATGCCACCCTGCCATTCTGGTCACCCTTCCCGCTTTTAGAGCTCCATACAGATTTAACATGCAAATATCCAGAAGAGTGAGGGAAGATGAGACACATAGAGAGGGTGGTATCAAAGGATGTGCATATACAGTACAAACATATGCCACCAGGGATGGACGCCTAGCATATGTGCACACAGCCACACCAAGTATGCGGACAACAAGGGTAGGCTGGTCGTATACACAGAATCACGCCTGTGCGAGATGTTATGCACGTGCAAAATACCCCAGCTTTTCACACCTGAGCCAGAAGTCGCTCCACTTTCTCTTGCACCACTGCTTTGAGCTGATCCAGGCAATCGGGAAGCGGACGGATGGAAGGGTCCCCTTTGGCGGATTCGAGAGCGGCGATCCTCGCCTGGAGGTCGTTGGTTTTCACCCCCAGGTACAGACAAGACATCACGGCCACCACTGACAGGAGGGCCGCCAGGACCGCGCCTGGGGGCACGGTGCGGGCACAAGACTGCCGGGCGCAGCTCGGGTCCTCGGAGCCCGGCTCTCCGGCCCCTCCTTTTCCTGCAGGCTTCTTCGGCAGCATCGTGGCGGGGTCCGCTGCCTCCCACCCTCTCCCACTTCCAATAATCGTAAAGGGAAAGAGAAAGGACGATTCCTCCAAAGTTCAGTCCGGTGGGCTGTACAACTAGTTGGCGGAGTGGGAGAGGGGCGCGCGGAGATGGACCCCCCGCTCTCCCCAGTGCCGAGACCAGCAGTCCTGGACCGTCCTCCGCCTTCTTCTCCTCTCCTACCTGGGGGTGAAGAGCACCCTCCGTCTATGGACTGGTGGCCACAAGGCAAAAACCAGAAAGGAACCCACTCGGATAGTCCTGCTGACACCCCCCTGAGGACGGGCACTTCGGAGGTCCCCGCGGGCGGCCGCCCCGGGGCCGGGGGACCGTGGGAGACGGCTGCGGTGGCCGCCGCTCCTCTCGCCCCGCAGCGGGCCCGTGGCGTCTGTAGTTCGCCTTGGGCTGCTAGTCTAGCGGTGTTTCCGCACGCCCAACTGCCTTCCCACCTTGACTCCGGTGCCGGGGGAAAAAAACGGCTAAAGCCCCGGGGGCCGGGAAGCCCGGCCCCAAGGGGCAGCGGCGAGAGGGAACGGAATTAGGAGCAAAGAGCGGCCAGCGGGCGAGGCCCGAAGTCGCGGCCGCCCCCCAGGATCTCCCGCAGCCTTCGGGCCGTGCAAGCCTTAAAATACCCTTCGGGGATGCTCGGGTGTGAGTGACGGGGGAGTGGGGCGGGCGCCCGGCGCCGACGTCCCGCCCCCGCTCCCGCCCCCGCCCCCGCCCCCGCCTCCTCCCGGCTCAGCCTCAGTCCGCCGCCCCGCCGCCGGCCCTAGACCCAGCGAGGCCGCCACATTATCCCCACGTATTCACCTTCGTCCGGCCCGCGCTGTCCCCACAGCGCCCAAGGGGCGGGGGAGCTGAGCCGGAGGTCATTTGCATAAGATATGCAAATTGTGGAGCGGCCGCAGCGATTGGAGAGGAGCTTGATGACCCCTCCCCCTCCACGGAGTAACTTCAGCGTCCCGAGGGCCATCCCCCCGCCTAGGCTAGGGCCGGAGCGGGGTCTGCTGTGGGCCAGGCGGCAACTCTGGCTTATACTGACCCTGCCCAGCGCTCCCTCCTTATCGCGGTGAAATCTGGAGAAATGGCCTCCGGGCGGGGAGAAGTGGAGCAGAAAGCTCTAGCTCTCCATATCTTCACTCGAGAGCAGTGGCAGAAGCTCCTGGGATCTCGCTCTGGGCAGCCTTTCTCCCTCCTCCCTCAGTTTCCCACATGCCCGGAGGCAGAGTGTCTGGCTGACGCCCGAGGTGCACTGCCCCACTCCCCTTCTCCTCCCGCGGCCGCTGCAGACTCCCACCTAGGGAAGTTTTCTTTCCCCTCCCCCAGTTTCCTTCTGTCTTGACCGAGCCGAGTCGCCTCCCCGCTCTGTGTTCCTAGTCTGTACTAAGGTGCTAATGCGTTTTCCTGATTCCGTGTTTTGTGGGATTGGAAAAGGCAGCGTTGAGGTGCACATTTCTCAGGATTTAGGAAAGACTGAAGAATGAGGTCAATTTTTCCTCTTACCTGACTCTCCTGCTGCTCCCTCTGGATCAAATTACAAGTTCTCTAATGGGATTTTTGGAAGTAGGTAACAAGTAGCATTCTGCATCTAATTAACTGAGGTGGGGGTGGGATAAATCCCACCTCCTAGTCCAACAAGTTTCTGCTTATCTGCTCCTACTCACAAGAAATACCAAAAATTTCTCCTATCCTTAATCAAGCTATGTACCAGTAAGTAATCAACAAAATACTGCACTAAGCTAACCTTTCTCGTACAGAAACATATATTGCGAGGTACTAGGTACAAAGCGGGGCAAAGATGTTTCAATAACAGCTGTTGATGGAAGATACAGGAATAAAAAAAAAAGATTAGGGGATGAAACAGACCCAACAGTGGAGGACAACTCAGTGAATTTTGCTATAAAATCAAAAGCATAATTCCTTACGTTTGTTTTACACAGTAGTTCTCAAAGGGTGGTCCCAAGGCCAGCAACATCAGCATCATTTGAGAAATTACGGAAAATTCAAATTCTGAGGCCCCACCCCATATCTACTGAATCTAAAACTACTGCTATTATGAAATCGGAAACACAGTAATCTTTGTCTTTGCAATGATTTTGATGCACATTGATAGACCACTGGTATAACACTTTACAAATATTTTCAAATACATTTTTCACTTGAACCTCATAACCCTGTGATGCAAGTAAGGAATTATTGGCCCCGTTTTATATATGAGAAAACAATTTTCAAGTCACATTGAATTGTGAGTTAAACATGTTTTCAAAAGTAGCACCCAAGGAATGGGTACAAATTCTTTAATTTGTCACCTCTTTCCGATTTACCAATGACCTCTCTAACCATTCCTCAGTCTCCTTTGCAGGCTTTTCCTCTGCCTGTCCTCTAAATGTCGGTGCTCCTCGGGTCTCTATCTTATGCCATCGTCTCTTTTAACTCTGTATACTATCTTCAGTAGTGCTCTCAATTACCATCCTTACACGGATGACTCATAAATCCATAATGCAAGCCCAAATCTCTCCTGAGCCTAAGATCCACATAGCCAGTTTGCCTGTCTACCTCCTCCACTTTGATATCCCATAAGCAATTCCAACTTACTAGCCTGCATCTTACCTCCAAAGCCTGCTCTTCTGTTTCCCACCACTCTGTACCAAGCCAAAATACCCAGTAATAACCCTGGACTTCTCCCTAGCCCTCATCTACCTAAATTCTTCAATATGTCCTATTGCCCCTAGGGTGGAATTGTGTATCTTTCAAGTTACCACCTGATGTCTGTCATTCCTCCTTCCTCATTGTTCATCTTTCCCGTCATACTCTCCATACCACTTTCTCTAATCAAAGTATGGAGAGAAAGAGAATGAAGCACTTTAAGAGCAAGGCAAGACAACTCCCTTTTAAAATATCAGTAGAGCCGAAACCGGTTTGGCTCAGTGGATAGAGTGTAGGCCTGTGGAATGAAAGGTCCCAGGTTCAATTCCGGTCAAGGGCATGTACCTGGGTTGCGGGCACATCCCCAGTAGGAGATGTGCAGGAGGCAGCTGATCGATGTTTCTAACTCTCTATCTCTCTCCCTTCCTCTCTGTAAAAAATCAATAAAATATATTTTTAAAAAAATAAAAAATAAAATATCAGTACAGCCCTAGCCAGTTTGGCTCAGTGGAGATAGAGTGTGGGCCTACACTAAAGGGTCCCGGATTCAATTCCGGTCAATGTACATGCCCGATTTCAGACTCCATCCCCAGCAGGGGGCGTGCAGGAGATGGCCAATCAAGGATTCTCTCTCATCATTGATGTTTCTATCTCTCTCTTCCTCTCTGAAATCAATAAAAATACATTTAAAAATTAAGAAATATCAGTAAAAAGGCCTTTTTCTGTGCTGATAGTGACAGTAAGCCACACATTAAATTTGATAATGCAATGTTTTCATATTATGCTTGATGGAAATTGGCCGTGAGCAAGTATGTTAACAACTCTTGCAAGCTCTCTGTGAGAGCTTAGTGGAGAGATAGAGTTGGAATTCTGTGGATTCAGGATCTTTATCCAGAGGATTAACTTTGATTTGTATGTTTGGTTGGCACAATACCCAGAGATTTCAAAAGCCAGTAGATTCTCTGCATCAAGTACAGAGAATGTGTGGAATTTTAGGACTTCTGATCATCAGAACTATAATCAATAAGTGTGTATTGTTTAAGTCACTGGGTTTTCAGTAATTTGTTACAACAGCAATGGGAAACTAATAAAATCAGAGTCACAAGAAATCAGTTTTCATCTGCGACAGCATCGTAAGCTGCATTGTACTGGCCATAATGCCCTATAACTGCAGCAGGTCCTGTCATAACAATCCCTGTCTTTCAAATGTTTACGCATTCCTGTTTTACTGGCATGCCCATTGGGAAAGAATTGGAGAGATATGCCTTCTCCCATGTCATGTAAAATTAGGATGCCCTCTACAGAGACATATTAAACCGAGTAAAATATATTCTATTTCTTTGACGTCTCCCATTGGTGCAACTCAAAAACAATAAACTAGTCAAGCTGTATAGCCACTCTCATCTCTCCTCCCAACCAATGCTAGCCCAGCTAGGATCCTGAGCTGGGACTCAGCACTACTGCTAGCACTACTGTTACCAATCTCCAGGGTCCAAAAAAAGGAAAATAAAGAAAGACTTCTGACAGAGAGATGTGGCAAGAAGTTAAACTGAGAAAGAAGGTGCCTGGGAGAAAAACAAGATAAAGCAAAAAATGAAGGTAGAAGAAAAGAACTTTTTAAGTAGGTAGAAGTGTTGCCCTGGACGGTGTGGCTCGGTTGGGTGTCATCCAGTGCACTGAAGGTTGCCAGTTTGATTCCTAGTCAGGGCACATACCTGCCTGGGTTTTGGGCTTGGTACCCAGCAGGGGGCATGCAGGAGGCAGCCAATTGATATTTCTTCCTCTCCCTTCCTCTCTCGAAAAATCAATTTTAAAAAATTTAAGTAGATAGAAATGTTAATTTTTTTAAGGCACAATTCACTCCTATATGTCTCTAAGAGGCTGATCAATAGAAGATATATAGCATAGAGGTGAAGTAACACATATTTAACATATTAGTGTCATATGTGTATTTAGAAAGATTCTCTGACCAAAATAAGTAACTGGAATAATCGCATTTTCCTGTTTTTAGATATTAATTACATGACAGAAAAGTATTTCAGTTTGGTTAGAAAATAGCTTTTAGTACTATCAATTTTTGACGCTAGTTCCCTAAAACCACAATTTTAACCAATATTCACCAGCAAAGGTGTCAAAAAGAAACAAGTGTCTGAGGGGCTTTGTAGCTATCTTGGTACACCCACAACCAGCTGCCGTGTCCACTAAGTACCTTATTAAGAAAATAATAGAATAAATTGTGTGCTGTATTGGGCATGCTAATTCATAAACTTCAGATGAAAATGTGCTCTCTCAGAGAAACATCTTTTAAGAAGGCAAAGTTTCCCAAATAGAATGAAATAGGCAGTGAAATGAACTTTAAAGATGCAGTTCTCCCACAGCCAGACAAATTTCAATACATCACAAACAAATTACAGATATTTTTAGGAGCAGAAGAGAAGGATTTGGCTCTTAGTGACAGACTGAAAAATTCTCTTTCAGACAGGTCAAGGACCTGGTCCCATTTAAAGAGCCTGGTTAAGCAGGAGGCTTGCAACTCTGTGAATCCAATCATCTGGATAATACAAGCCCTCCAACTCCCATTCCTCTCTGCAGAGTCAGTTTTATGTTTGTTTGTTGTTTTATTTTATTTGGGGGGAGAATGTGAATTTTTCTCAAATCTTAAATAACAAGATCATATCCCCACTTAGATTTCCCCCCAAACTTGCCAATTATATTGCTAATTCTAACAAGCAACTATTTTTCATTGGACTTACCAAATCAACCTTTTGCTGTAATGCTATGTAGACAGTGCGTGTTTGTAGCATTGATTCAGATCATGGTTACAAGTACAGACTACCAGGCCAGACTGCCAAGATTAATAATTCAGCTCTGCCATTTAATAGCTGTGTGACTTTGTGCAAATTAGATAACTTTTCTGCGCCTCCGTTTTTTCATCTATAAAACAAAGATAATGATACTTACCCACAAAGTCTTTCATGGTAAATACATGGAATGATATGTGTAAAACATTATAATGCCTGGTAGATATTAAGTGCAATATAAATTTTTGCTTTTACTGGTGCTATTATTATCATCACTTTACAAGTGTCAGTCTACTGATCCATAGACACTGAAGGTCAAGAAAATGTGCGTTCTTACCTAGTGGGGCACCTGTATATCCTAATCATGATTGTAGTCCCGTCTCAATTTATAAGAAGAGAATAGTGTCAGGGCGACTTTTCAGCTATTAGGTGATTTGAGGATTTCCCTGCCCCAAGCAATCATTGATGGGTTTTATGTCATTTTAGATTAGTTTTTCTTGTTTTAGAATTTCATCTAAATAGAAGCCTATGGCATTATTTTTATGTGTCTGGCTTTCTTTGCCATATGGATTTATCCATATTGTTGTATTAACACTATTTTTTATTTTTATTGCAGAGTAATAGTCCATTGTATACCAGTTTCTTTATGTGTTCACTTATTGGTGGACATTTGAATTGTTTTCGGTTTGTTTGGTTTTTTGCTATATAAATGAAGCTTCTATGAATATGTACACCAAAGAAATTGAATAAAGAGACTAGAAACAAACCCACACATAGGCATTCAAGTGGGGAAGAAATGACACCCAAGAGCCATGAGGAAAAGATGACCTTTCAATAGATCATGCTGGGACAATTGTGTATCCACACAGAAAAAAAGAAAATTGAAACCTTTCTTCATGGAATAAACAAAAATCAAAAAGGATGATTTAGCCCTAACCGGTTTGGCTCAGTGGACAGAGCGTCGGCCTGCGGACTCAAGGGTCCCAGGTTCGATTCTGGTCAAGGGCATGTACCTTGCTTGCGGGCACATCCCCCGTGGCAGGTGTGCAGGAGGCAGCTGATCGATGTTTCTCTCTCATTGATGTTTCTAACTCTCTATTCCTCTCCCTTCCTCTCTGTAAAAAACTCAATAAAGTATATTTTTTTAAAAAAGGATGATTTATAAACCTAAATATAAAAGGTAATATTATAAAACATTGAGAAGAGAATATCTTCATGGCCTTAGAGTAAGGCAGGGCTTTTAAAATAAGACATATAAAGCACTAGCCATAGAAGAAGTAATTTAGTAAGATGAATATATTAAATTAAGAACTTCCATTTATGAAAAAAGGGCAAACATCTTAAAATGAGTGAAAAGATAAGCCACAGAATGGGAAAAGATAACTGAAATCTATAGGACTGAAAAAGGCTTGTTATTTAGAATATATAAGAATGCTCTTAAATCAATGAGAAAAAATCACAACCCAATAGAAAAGTAAACAAATGCTTGAATAAGCCCTTTGACAAAAGGAAAACTAAAAGTAGCCAAAAAACATTTTTAAATGGTGTTCAACCCATAAATAAATAAAATGTGCATTGAAACCACCACATTATAGCACTACTCACCTATAAGAGTAGAAAAATGAAAGAGAGGGACAATAACAAATGTATTAAATGTGGAGAACTGGAACTCACACACTGCTGGTTGGAATGTAAATTTGCACAAGCACTTTGGAAAACTGTTTGGCACTATCTGGAAAACTGAACATATGCAAGCCCTTTGTGGAAGGAGTTTGAAGAGAATAACAGTGAAAGTCTGAGAGCCTAGAAAGCTCCGCTAGTAGATGCCAAATGGCCTTATAGGAGACTTCAGATGAGGCCTTAAAGGAAAGTGAGGAAAACGTCACTGGAAACTATAAGAAAATAGATTCTCACTATGTAGTGGCAGACATTGGAAAGTAGAAAAGGGTATTTAATGATCTGCGTGACTTAGACAAGAAGATTCCATTCAAAGCCCTGATGGTGCCAACAAGTTCTTTCTTATTGTGCAGTAAAGTGTAAAAGGAGATAGATGAGCTAAAGGAATGACATAAACAAAAAGAAGCCAGGAATTGTTGAGATTGAAAATTCCCATCCTCTCCAGATGACAATTGATATTAAGAAATAGCTTTGGGACAAGATCAAATCCAGAGACTCTACGAAAAAGAAAAAAAAAGCTAAGGTTATGACTATAAAATCTTTTGTTGAGATCTCTGAAGGGATACTCCACACAACTGCTTAATCGAACAATAGAGCATATAAGAAGTTCAAGGATACTGTCCCTCAGCAGTCTCAGCAGAAATACAAAGTATGGCTTATCTCAGTGGCGTGAACCCCAGTAATATTTATCAGAGTCTCAAAGGGGTTTCTGGACCCCAATTTACATGAAAGCACGAGAGGGTTCACCATACCAACAAACAATTCTGACACCAGCAGGGTGTCCAAGAATTCAACTCAACTCTAACTGTGCTTCTGACCAACTGGCTATAGATTAAAACAGCGGTTCTCAACCTGTGTGCGACCCCTTTTGGGGTTGAATGACCCTTTCACAGGGGTCGCCTAAGACCATCGGAAAACACATATATAATTACATATTGTTTTTGTGATTAATCACTATGCTTTAATTATGTTCAATTTGTAACAATGAAAATACACCCTGCATATCAGATATTTACATTATGATTCATAACAGTAGCAAAATTACAGTTATGAAGTAGCAATGAAAGTAATTTTATGGTTTGGGGTCACCACAACATGAGGAACTGTATTAAAGGGTCTCGGCATTAGGAAGGTTGAGAACCACTGGATTAAAAATTCCAATAACCCCCTCCCAGTCAGGATGCTTAAGTGATACAGGAGGATTCATTGTATCTACATGCTTGGCAACTTGGTGCTGGTTATTGACAGTTCCTCTGCACATGGGTTACTTCTTAGGCTGGTTGAATGTCTTCATGACATGATGACTTATTATCCTCAGAGAGCAATCCAAAAGGGAGAAAAATATACCCATTCTCTCCCAAACCTCCAAGTTCTCATTGTATAACAGCATCAGCTTTAAATCAAGGATCTCATCATCTAAATCAGATCCAGATGTGAATGAGGCCTTTCAGGAGTGGTTCCTTGATTAGGAACCTCAAGTTCTTCTCTTCAAGAATGGTTACTGTCTATATAAAGACCTGTGAACTAAAGAGACAAGTTAACTGCCCCACATCTACCAACATACAATAGTGGGACAGGCATAGGATAACTACTATGGTCATTCCTGTTTAATTAAAAGTGGGGGGAAATATCATCAGACGTCACTAGTCTATAGAGCTTCTGAAATTTAGTTAGGCAACATTTGGAAGTTCTTTGATTAGAACTAGGAATTGTTTCTTCCTGGGAATGATTCTCCATGACACTTGGCTCTATTTTCTGGCCTTTGGTCTTGTGCTCTAAGTTATTTTTTTCTTTTTCCGTGAAAGATATCCCGTGTGTTTGCAGCTCCACAGTTTTCTTAGCCTGCTTCCTGCCAGTATAGATATGACTCAAAGGCCTCTTCTCCTTCTGTACTGTCTCTCTTCTTTCAGTTCAAGATGATGTTTTGCCAACATAATTTTCTTTTTTGTTGTTGTTTTTTAATTACAGTTTACATTCCATATTATTCTGTATACGTTTCAAGTGTATAACATAGTGGTGAGATAACCATATACTTTAGGAAGTGTTACACCCAATATTTCAAGTACCCACATGATCCCATATATACTTATCACAATATTGTTTTGACTCTGTTCCCTATGCTGTAATTTACATCCCTGTGACTATTCTGTAACTACCAATTTATACTTCTTAATCCATTCACCTTTTTCACCCAGCCCCCCAGCTCCCTCCCATCTGGCACCATCAGTCTGTTCTCTGTATTTGTGAGTCTATTTCTATTCTGTTTGTTTTGTTTTGTTCTTTAGATTCCACATATAAGTGAAATCATATGATATCTGTATTTCTCTATCTGACTTATTTCACTTAGCATAATACCCTTTAGGTCTATCCATGCTGTCACAAAGGTAAGGCTTCATTCTTTTTTATGGCCAAGTAAATATTCCATTGTATATATGCACCACTTCTTCTTTATACATTCATCTGTTGATGAACACTTAGGTTGCTTCCATATCTTGGCTATTGTAAATAATTTTGCAATGAACAGGTAGGTGCATATATTCTTTCACATTAGTGTTTTTTGTTTCTTCGGATATATACCCAGAAATGGAATCACTGGGTCATCATGCAATTCCATTTTTATTTTTTTTAGAAGCATCTGTACTGTTGTCCATAGTGGTTGCATCAATCTTCATTGATGCAACCAACAGTGCGCTATGGTTCTCTTTTCTCAAGATTCTTGCCAACACTTGTTATTGGTTGATTTATTGAGGATAGCCATTCTGACAGGTATAAGGTAATATCTCATTGTGCTTTTGATTTGCATTTCTCTGATAATTAGTGATATTGAGTAACTTTTATATGTCTATCAGCCATCTGTATGTTTTCTTTGGAGAAGTGTCTAATCAGGTATTCTACTCATTTTTTAATTGGGTTATTTGTGTTTCTGGTGTTGAGTTCTGTGACTTCTTTATAAAGTTAGAATCCTAACTCCTTATTGGATGTGTCATTGGCAAATATCTTTTTCCATTTAGTAGGATGTCTTTTTATTTTGTTGATGGTTTCTCTTGTTGTGCAAAAACTTTGTAGTTTGATGTAGTCCTATTTATTTTTTTTCCTTTGTTTCCCTTGCCTGAGAAGATATATCAGAAGAAATATTGCTAAGAAAAATGTCTGAGATTTTACTGCTTATGTTTTCTTCTGCTGGTTTCAGGTCTTACATTTACGTCGTTAATCCATTTTGAGTTTATTCTTGGATATGGTGGTAGACGGTTGTCCAGTTTTAGTTTTTTGCATTTTCCAATTTTCCTAACACCATTGATTGTATAGACTGTCTTTACCTCATTATATGTTCTTGCTTCCTTTGTCCTAGATTAATTTACCATGTAGACATGGGTTTGTTCCTGGGCTCTCTATTCGGTTCCATTAACCCATGTGTCTGTTTTATGCCAGTACCGTACTGTTTTAATTACTATTAGCCTCATAGTGTAGTTTGATATCAGGTAATGTGATACCTTCCACTTTGTTCTTTTTCAAGATTACTATAGCTAGTCAGGGTCTTTTTTGTTCCATCTAAGTTTTTGGATTATTTGTTCAAGTGCTGTGGAATACGCCACTGGTATTTTGATAGCGATTGCATTGCATCTATAGATTCTGGCACTGTTCAAGCTCCTCAGGAGCTCCTCAGTAAGGGCTGCACCAGGGCGCAGGCTGGAGGCTACCAGAAACCTCTCCACCAGGAGCTTTCCCTGCGGGGCGGGGCTGCTAAAACTCAAGGTGAATGTCTTGACAGATTCTGTGCACTGGCCCTTCGAGACAGCCATCCCTCTTCTCACCTGGGTGGGTGGAATCCCTGCTGACTTTCCCAGCCAGATACTGTGTGGTCTCCTTTCCAGCTCTCGTGCTCTGGGCTAGGGAGCCTGGGTTGGGGCCAACGCCCCTAGACCCTGGGGAGGGCTGGGGCAGGGGGAGGAAGAACCTCCTTAGCTAAGATATCACTCTGGATTCTTTCCCACTTCAGCAGGGCCAGCCCCATTTACATCTCTGCCTTCCTACCAGTCTCAATGGGAGATCCTCTGTAAATCCTTAGTTCAGCTAGTCTCCAGTTGGTTATTCAGGTTGATTGTTCTGTACTTAAGCCGCTCTTCTGATGTGGTCCTGGGAGGAGGTGAGTGTAACTTCCACCTACTCCACCGCCATCTTGAACCCCCTCACATCAGTCACCAATATAATTTTCTTTAAAGTTTGCTGGTCTCTGCGATGTTGTGACTTATAAGATATTTGTCTTTGTCCACAGTTTTTACCTACAGTTCCTGGCTCAGTTTCTCAAACCCTTGGAAGATCCTAGGTGGTTAGAGTGCCTTCTGTTATGTTAATGAAGTTACATTTGACCCCCCACCCAACAAGGTCATTCGATTAAATTAAAAACTGAGACACCAGGGGATTGGAATGATCATCTAAATGGATATTGAAATCATTTAAAAAATTTTAATATATTTTTATTCATTTTAGAGAGAGGAAGGGAGGAGAGATAGAAACATTGATGTGAGAGAAACATCGAGGGCATGTGCTCTGACCAAGAATCAAACCAGCGACCTCTCTGTGCCTGGGACAATGCTCAACCAACTGAACCACATTGGCCAGGCAAAACATTTTGAAAGTAGTGGTGAGTCCAGAAATAAATTACCAAGAAAAGAAGATGAGTAACTCCATGTTTCTGGTTTGTGAAAGAGTGATAGCCCCACTGGGCAGAAATGAGAAAATGTGGCAGAAAAACGTATTTATGGAGAAAAGGTCTATTTTAGGCTGAATTGTAGTCAACTATTACTTGATGAAGAAATCTCAAAATGGCTTTCAGATATTTATTTTTTTGGCCAATTGTGTTTCAGTGAATGGACCCCCATTATTACTTCAAGTTTCCTGTGACTAGCTTTGAAAAGGCATTATTTAACAAAGGCTTATTTAACCAGAGCTTACTGAGTGTTGCACTATTTAAATCACTAGAGTAAGCCATGGAGAAGATACAAAGTTGAAGAAGGTGCAATTGTACCATCAAAAGAATTTATGATCTTGAGGGCTCCGCAGACATGTGTGTAAATAATAAAGGAGTAAAGGAGGAAGATGAAGTACAGAAAATGAACTGAATCTGGAACTAACACACTGAGATTACAAATTGGAACAGAAATGTCATGTTTTGTGAGGACTATAAATCAGAGGTCTCACAATGGTAGGTCACACATTGGTTTCAGCCCACAAACATGTTTGATTTGGCCCACACAGTGTTTTAAAAATTGGAGATATCCCATTTTAAATAATCTGGATTTCCATCTTCTGAAAACGCAGAAGATCTGGCAACTGTCTTCATTGCCAACTGGCAGCCATCAGCTGGAGCTAAGTAGGAGCTGTTTCCTCAGGGATAGCTTAATTTCTTCAACTCACTACATTTCCCATCAGTCCTCCACTGTCATCCTTCACACCCCGCGTGCTTCCCTTTCTCAGTCTAATGAAAGGGCTGCATACATGCAGCGTCCAGCCCTTCTTGAAATCAGCTGGCAAATTTTAGGCCTTCAAATCACCACCTCCTGCGTGCGCGCACACACACACACACACACACACACACACACACACGTGTTAACCCTACTTCTCTTTTCTTTCTTTTTTTTAACATTGAATCACCTTTATTTATTTGTTTGTTTGTTTGTTTGTTTTTGTTAATCCTCACCCCAAGGATATTTTCCCATTGATTTTTAGAAAGAATGGAAGAGAGAGGGAAAGACAGAGAGAAACATCGATGTGAGAGAAACACATTGATTGGTTGCCTCCTGCAGGAGCCCTGACCAGGGCCGGGGCAGGGGAGGAGCCTGCAACCGAGGTACATGCCCTTGACTGGAATCAAACCCAGAACCCTTTGGTCCATAGGTTGATGCTCTATCCACTGAGCCAAACCGACTAGGGCCTTACTTTTCTATATATAAAAAAAAAATCTAGTTGATAAGGCCTCACCACCACCACTTTCAGTCACTTAAATATCCTTCTGTAGGTTTTTTTTTTAATATATTTTATTGATTTTTTACAGAGAGGAAGGGAGAGAGATAGAGAGTTAGAAACATCGATGAGAGAGAAACATCGACCAGCTGCCTCCTGCACATCTCCCACTGGGGATATGCCCGCAACCCAGGTACATGCCCTTGACCGGAATCGAACCTGGGACCCTTCAGTCCGCAGGCCGACGCTCTATCCACTGAGCCAAACCGGTTTCGGCCCTTCTGTAGGTTTTGAGTTTATGACCTCTATGTGTTTATCCTGTCCCAAGAGATGAAGACATGTATTCGAAGTCTCACCACTCCTTGTTCTCCCCAAAATAAAAATAAAAATATCAGGCTCTATTTTTCATGGACTATCAGTGAACGAAGAGATTACAGCATGCCTTGGGGAGTGATAAATGGGAAACTGAACACTGCGTATAGGAGTGGCGAGAGGTGAGGGCCCCCCGCGCACAGAGAGCACCCCTCTAGTGTGAGAGGTGCTGTACCGTGTTGATATCTTTGCCAACTGATCATCAAATCTTCCTATGAGAAAACTCTCCCTCTACCTCCATTACCTTCTGAGTGCTTCCTGTGGCTATGCTCTGGCTTTTATAATTGATAAAAAACAAAAGGAGGTCTAGCCAGGTGTGAGGGTGGCCTTCTCTTTGGGGTAAGAGCTAAGCTAAGGGAGACTTACAGGTACATTCCTTTTTATGTGTAGTGGCTAAATAGAGTTGACATGATAAAACAGCACACAGTGTGAAGTCGGACTAACCTGGCCTTGAGCCCTAACTCTCCCCTTCGTCACCATTTTCCTCTAAGTTCCAAGGTAGTTATGAAGATGAAGTAAGACAATATATGTCAAGTGCTGAGGATAGTGCCTAGTATACAGCAGCTACTCACTAATTGCTTTTGTTACTGAATCACTTTACATAGGATCCATGAATCAGTAAGTATTTTACTTTGGGTTTTTGCTAGTCTTAATGCTACCTCGGTAGTGACGAGAGACTGGGAATTAAATGAATAGATAAAAGCTGGTGTACTTGATACATCATGTTTTACATGTAGAAGCCAGAGCATAGTTGGAAAAATGGGGAAATTTACAAGCACAGGGTATGACTCTATGAGTAACTGATTTATAAATAAAATGGCAAGCCATGTTGTTTTGTTCTCTAGCCTTCTATATAAAGCATACAAAGTTGCCAAGGCCTCACTCATGGGTAAGAGAACTTGAAACCCAGGCAGGGTTTGGCAGGCCACTCCAAGCTATTGTGTGATACACTGCTCAGACCTCATGGTTATGCTTTCTGAACTCCGGCAGTCCAGCCTGCCGCTGCCTCTGGTCTTATTCACTGGAAACCCATATTTGTGTCTATTCTTACTCAAGCCTGGATCTCCTCAGATCTTGAATTATTAATGGTTAGTCTATATTATTATCATGACCTAAGGTTTTTACCCAAATTCTAATTCTATTCCCCTCAGTGATTACAGACTGATGCATTGACCATACCACCCTCCCAACTTCTCTTCCTGTCTGCAGCTCTACATCACCCTTTCTTCTTGACGTTCTTCCCTAATGGCTTGAGTCCCCAAGCTCTCAAAGGACCTATATTTATCTGAGGAGGGGGACAAACATTTTATGGAAGGTTAACACACATGCAAAAATAGAAACTGAACAAATTATACATGTATAGGTCCATACATTTTTATAAAACGAACATGCCTGTATAGCCCATGCCCAGATTAAGAAATAGTCAAACTCCCTCTGCCATTTCCCATTAGAACATTACAATCTCAACATAGCTCAGATCCCCCTGCTTCATTTTGTCCTTTTACAAATGGAATCAAACAATACAAACTTGTCTTCCCCTGACTTCTTTGCTCAATACTATGTTTGTGAGAGCCATTCGTATTGTTGCATGTGGTGTGCATATTTATTCCTGTTACTGTATGTATTTCTTTGACTGAATATAGCACAATTTATTTATCCATTTTACTGATGGATCAGGGGGGTGGCTCCAACTTTTGGCTATTACAGATATTGTTGGCATAACATACTTGCTGAAGTCTTTTGGTGAATGTCTAAACATTTCTTCTGCATATATACTCAGGAGATGCTGGTTTATATGATTTGCAAATGTTCAGCTTTAATGGATACTGTCACAGAGTTTTCTAAATGGTCACAACATTTTACACTCCCACCAGTTGTATGTGAAAGTGCCAGTTGCTCTATATTCTCCCAACACTGGGTATTGCAGATCCTTTTTAATTCTCTTTTCACAAACTCTCCCGCTATTTTGGGACAGATTTTCAGGTCCCCATTCCACCCTCTAATCCCGCACCCCAGGCAACCCTGTCTCAGCAGCACCACTGTACTCATTCGTATTTACATTAAAACTAATTCACATTTCTGTAAGGTACTACCTTATATGCACTATCAGTAAAGAAATGACATTACACATAATGCAGTCTTCTTAGAGACTTTTTAACTTTTCCTAACTTGGAGCAAGTTGATATTAAGTCATAGACATGCATATACACCTGGTGCTAGTCCTGTGAATGTGCAAATTTTATAACCCTTCTATTTGAAAAATATTGCTGTATTAGATCTTCAAATATAAAGAACCCTTTTAAATGATTAGAAATAAATTGAAGGGAAGGAGATAGCAATATTAGAGACTTAATACTTTACAACAAGAACTATGACTTCAGTGCCATAATATTGGAGCTATCATAGAGTGAAGGATTACAGTTTAATGCAAGTATATGATATCAAGTCCTTCTAAGATCCCTCTAAGATCTGCTTCTTATTAAACTCAGCCAAAGGAGAATTCACTCACATTCTTCTTCCTAAATGTAGTTCCTTTTACTAGAAAAGAGATCACATAAATTCTTATGTATTTAATTTCCTTCTAAAGCATTTCTCAGTGCTAAATTCAACATTTTCCAAAAGCAGAGGATAAATGAGACACTTCAAAGAAAACACTTTAGGTAAGACATTATGTTTTTTTTTCAAATCCACCTTCATGTTCATGTATTATTTTTTACTTAAAGGTTTGAACATGTATTTAATACACATAGAATTATGAGGAGTAAAGTAGAGGATTACAACATGGCTGGTTTGAAATAACTTATGGCTTACAAGACATAAGTAATAAATATTCATAAAGAAAACCTTTATGTGTAACCCCCAACTTTTTTTTATAAAGAGAGAAAAAGATCCTTAGTTTTCTGTCTCTTCTGGATAAAGAACTTTATTGTTCACTTCAACTAAAGCAAAGTACTCTCAAATTATTCTTCCAGAAACAATTTCTCCCTTGATAAAAAGATTTCTATCTACCAGTTTGTGTACAATTAGGCTTTTTAAAAAAATCAGGTTTGATTATGCTCCCTTTTGTAAGTAACCAAAGGCCAGAATTTTGTTTCTATATAACTCTCTCTCTCTCTCTCTCTCTCTCTCTCTCTCTCTCTCTCTCTCTCTCTCTCTCTTTCTCTCTCCTCTCTTCTTTCTGGCTGTGAAGGCTAGGAAAAATGGGCAGTGGATTTGAATTCCTTATGTAACTCAACATTCCAATTTGAATGCAAATTATAAATCTTTCACAAGGGGTCAATTTTACCATCTGGAGTGCATGACTATATCCCTTCACTTTAAGCAATGGTTTTGAGAGCTAAATTTGGGCTTATTTTCCCTTTGCCATTTTCATAACTTTTGTCTTTAGCAAAAGAAAAGTGGATTATTCAACTAATTAGAATTAAACGCCTCTCTTGCAGATACCTATGTCTTTTAGACTCCTAAACCATCATTTGTGGTTTTTAATTGACTCTTCTTAGACTTCATTTAACCACTTATACACAAGTAGTCACTCTATTCTCCCCTTGAGTCATGCATTTAGGTCCTATTAACACTAATGGAATTGCTATGCATGCACGCCGAGGGAGAATAAGCCCCTTAAACACCTTTTTAATGGAACAGTTTTGTTTCTTTCCATTCCTCTTCATATGCCTCTGTTTGGACTTTCTCTTACCAGAATGTGCTTCCAAATAATGTAGTTCTGATTTCTTTTTCAGCTCTTATACTCCCTTCTTTATTGAACTCCAGTGCTCAAAGTAGGACTTGACTTCCCCTCTTTTATTGATCATTCCTGGAAAAAGCCTCATGACTCAATCATTACTGCCCTCTTAGATTTTCTGGTTTCAGAGTGCAATTCAGATGTTGCTTTCATTCCAGTCCTGTAGTTTCCACCAAGTACATTTAACCCACAGACTATTTTTTATCCTCATGAAGACTTGACCAGCCAGAAGTCTTTTAATATGATGAAAATTTACCCAGGAGGCTAAAGATTTTTCCACCTTAACATGAAAATAAATAGGCATGTTTTCAGACTCTCCCACTTCATAATGTTTTTATTTGTTTACACTTTAAGGAGGTTTTTGTTTTTTTCATTTTTTGAGTACCTATGACATAAGACTTCAGCAACATGTTTAAATTTGGAACAGGAAAATAAACTGTGCCATAGGAACCATAAATCCACAGGAAATAAAACTACACCTCCAATACATATACTAACAGTCACATTTTTGTTTAGCTCTTAGAAATGTATTATTCTTTATTGTTCTTATAGTAGTTTTATCAATGGACTTTAAAAGCCAGCTTTGTTGCCATTTCTGATTTGCAAAGTGAGGGGGGGGGGGTAAGACTATTATGGCAGGGCCTAGTGGAGTGCCAGGCATTCAGCAGTCATTTGAATCACATAAAATTGCCATTTGGTGGATCAAAAACAGTTAAAAATGGTTGGAAAATATCAGTTGAAATGTCTGTTAGAAAAATGAATGGCCCTTGCCGGTTTGGCTCAATAGATAGAGCGTTGGCCTGCAGACCAAAGGGTTCTGGGTTTGATTTCTGTCAAGGGCACCTACCTTGGTTGCAGGCTGAGCCCTGGCCTGGGCCCTGGTCAGGGCTTGTGCAGGAGGCAACCAATTGATGTGTTTCTCTCACATTGATGTTTCTCTCTGTCCTTCCCTCTCTCTTCCACTCTCCCTAAAAATCAATGAAAAAATATCCTCGAGTGAGGATTAACAAAAAAAAGAAGAATGAATGATGAAATCTCTTTTGAGTCTAGATTTTAATTTTTATTCTATTTTCAAAAATTAAAAATACAGAGTAATTAGTCTAAGTTAGTAAAAATATACATTATGCATGGATTTTTTCCAATCATTTAATGGAATAAAACTCCTAAACTGAGTACAGCAAACCTGGTGTTGATTAATTGCCTCTCCAAGGGTAAGCTTAAACTTTATATTATAAAAAGATGATATTCCATCGTAACCGGTTTGGCTCAGTAGATAGAGCATCGGACCGAAAGGTCCCAGGTTCGATTCTGGTCAAGGGCATGTACCTTGGTTGCGGGCACATCCCCAGTAGGAGGTGTGCAGGAGGCGGCTGATCGATGTTGCTCTCTCAATGTTTCTCTCTCATCAATGTTTCTAACTCTCTATCTCTCTCCCTTCCTCTCTGTAAAAAATCAATAAAATATATATTTTAAAAAGATGGTATTTCGATATATTTGAACATTTAGGAAATGAAATTTATATTCAATAGATCTGATGGTTCATGTGAAAAGAATTGAGGATAAACATATGAAAAAATGAAAAGCCAGAAGTTCATCAAAAACATGCAAGAAAGGAACCAAAATCATACTATTCACTGTTCAGTGAATTATTCAGATATCACAATAACATAATGCTGTTGATTTATCCCAAAATATTATCTGAAAATATGAATGTCAATACCAGCAGAAACAGCTCAAAATGTTGGAAGAGACTACATCTGGGAACTGGAAGTAGGGGTATGAGAGGTCGAGGGGGGAAATTGCTGTCTTTCATGAATTGTGGAGCTATGGGGAAACCCCTTGCTGACACACCCCACATCGCATGAATTCCAATGTAACTGAATGAACTGGTGATGGGTTCCTATGCTGTGTATCAGATTCACCATAATTATTTGTTAATTTGTTAATACTGCAACCCCATATTGTACCCTACTGGATTTTTTGGACTCCGTTTATATCATTTGCATTTTAACTCTGTACGTATGTGAAATTGATAAAAATAACAATTAATTTAGAAAAACTTGAATTTCATATTAAACTTATCCAAGTTTTATACTTTTAAGAACACAACTCCAAGTTGAAAGGTGAGAGGGTATAGTGAGAGAAGAGGAGAACCCAGCCCCGCCTAGGTCTCTTTAATAAGACTTCCCATATCTTACCTTTCTTTCTCCAATTCCTCACTGTTTCCAACCACCTTCTTCTCAGAGCTTGCTGGCAGGATGAGGTGGGGCCCTTTAAGTGATATGGCCAGAATGATGAGGAGAAAAGCACTCAAGTACTTGAGTTTTCCTTCTGTAAGCTTCAATGCAACCTCATTATTTTGACATTAAATTTTACTTTAAGGCAATGAAGTAACTTCCATTACATTGTAGTCTTTATTAGAATAATTAATCAGATCAAATAGTTTGGGATATATTCTGGATCTGTGATGTCTGGAGTCCTTGCATACAAAAGTGAGCATTATGCATGAAATATGGTACTTCATACTTAATCAGAAAAGCTTTTAGGTTCAGTCTTGGAGTTGAAGGAGAATTGTACTTAAATAATGGCTTTTAACCTTAACCCTTTGATGATCCAAATGAGAAAAGAGCCCAGATAGTGGGGTCCAGAGCAGAACCAAAATAATTCAAAAGGGAAAAACAAATTAGGTAATTTTCAAAAAGAGAAACCCTCAATGGATCCATGTCTAAGAGTATCTTTTCTATTGGTCAGAAGTGGCAGCCCACCGTCCCTGATCTCCTGAGAGTCTTCTGGGGGTGAAAACCTACAGCAGTTCCAGAATAACCCTGCATCCAGTTCCAGATGGAGTTCAAATGTTCTGGCACCTAGCATCTTTCTATTACATATCTGCTCCTTTGAGACCATTGCTCTACTAGCTCATTCAGAAACCCTTTTCCTATAAGTCTCACAGCATCTTTTCTAACCATTTTCTCAAAGAAAAGCAAAACACAGTGTGATTAGGAGTATGAACACATGAGCTATACCCTGGGTTTAAACCCCAGCTTCTCTCTTATTGGGTGTGTGACCTTAGCAAATTATTCAACTTTTCTGGGTCTCAATTTTCTTACCTTTAAAATGAGGGTAATAATAGTACCTGTTTCTTGGAGTTGCTATAAGCCTTAAATGACTTATCACATGAAACAGAACCAGCACTATGTAAATGCCAGCTATGGTTAAATAGGGTCTCTCTCACACAATCACATACAAAGACACATACACACACACACACACACACACACACACACACACACAAACACACACACACACTGCCCCTTTAAACCCAACATAAGAATCATTTCTCTTCTTTAACATACGTTTTTATTAATTTTTTTAGAGAGAGGGAGGCATCAATGTGAGAAGCATTGATTAGTTGCCTCCTGCACACACTCGGGTTGGGGATCAAACCTGAAACATGGGCGTGTGCCCTGACTGGGACTCGAACTAGCAACCTTTCACTTGGGATGACACTCAACCAACTGAGACACACTGGCCAGGGCCTAAGAATTGTTTCTAAATAGTCCTTGGATGAAATAATGAACTGGTCCTATAACTTTTCCAGAATTTTCTTGGTGACTCAATTATTCTCTGTCCCCAACAGAGAATAGGTTACATTTGAGTTACATTTGAGTAATTTAACAGGTTACATTTGAGTAATTTAAAAATCCAGTAGTAAGAAATCATCAAAGTTTCCCATTTTTATTTAACACAGAGATTTTTCTCTACCCCAGCTTGAAACCCTTGAGACCTGGATGGCTTTGTGTGTTGGACAGCGTGGGAGGGAATGTGAAGGTCGGCTTCTGTTCTCCACCCTACCTTTACCCACTTTTCTCCCTTCTCTTGTGGAAGGACTGGTTTCTCATACCACAGCCACCCCAAAGGAATCTTCTCCCCTAGCTTCTTTGACCTCCATCATGCAGCATGTTCTGACGGGAAGACCCAGCACCTCCCCGGGCACAAGTGGTGACTGGACATGTGCTGATTTAGTCTCAGCCTTTGGAACCTCAGCCCAAACTGTGACTGGAAGTGTCCTATCTTATACTGTGTCACACTTGTTTCTACAACCGCTCACCTCCAAGCCACTCCCCACATTCCCTGAGGTCTTTAAGTGCTCGATCAGTCTTCTACGTCTTGATGCCTCATCCAGTGGAAAGATTCAATTTTTGTGAATTTATTTATACATGCCTGTGGAGCAAGGATGGAAGTAGTGAAAAGATAACTATTTGCCCTAGCTGGTTTGGCTCAGTGGATAGAGCGTCGGCCTGTGGACTGAAGGGTCCCAGGTTCAATTCCAGTCAAGGGCACAAGCCCAGGTTGCGGGCTCGATCCCCAGTTGGGAGCGTGCAATAGGCAGCCAATCAATGATTCTCTCTCATTACTGATGTTTCTATCTCTCTCTCCCTCTCCCTTCCTCTCTGAAATCAATTAAAAAATACTTTTAAAAAAGAAAAGATAACTATTTAAACAATGCCTGCAGTTCCATGGCCATTTCTCTCAGTGAATTCATAAGATGGAGTGGGATCTGCTATTTCCTAGGACATATTCTGTTCCTGACACTTTCTCATACTATGAGCATCTCACCTTTTTGAGCATGGAGTCTATTATTTAAAGAGATATGTTTTTCATGCAATAGCCCCTAAATGCAAGCCAACTATTGGCTGTAGTTCTTGAAGAAAAACAGATATTTTCTAAAGATGGAGGGAAAACTGAAAAATTATGTGTTAAAAAGGAGAGAGAACAGGAGTAGGGTGATAACTCATCCTGGTTTGCTCAAGACAAACCTGGTTTCAGACTAAAATTTTCACATCCTGGGAAGCCCCACAGTCCCAGGCAAACTGGAATGGTTGATCATCCCATCAGTAGAGTCTAAGTTCTTGAGTGTGAAAGTATATCCGAGCATTCTCCACACCTCCAAGTCTCCTCCTCAACATCACTGCTCCCAGTTCTCCTCCTGCCATTTTCCTTGCCTTTGCCTAGGGCCTAGGGTAAGTAAGAGAAAGAAACAAGTCTTAGTTGAGTCTTGACTTAAACTAAAGGACTGGAAAGCTGGGTAACTAATATTTTGCACAAAGTTGTTTTTTTAAGGAACTTTTAGAATCTTTCACTGTGTGTTTCTCAGACTCTTTATTCGATGAGGAGGAAAGGGAAATGAACCACATATAGAAAAGTGGTCTGCCCTTAGCCACACAATAATTATAGGGAATGTTTACAGTTTCCTGTTTGTGGCCTGGCCGACTGAGCCATTTTGTCTTGTAAGCTACTTAACCCTACCTGGGCCTTAGTTTTATTTTGTTTGTTTTGTAATCTTTAACCTTTTGTTAAAGAGATCTTCTATTCCCTAGCTAACTCACTGAATGATGGTGAGGATCAAATAAGGAAAATAGGATAATTCGTGTAGGGACTCAGACCTCTTTTCTCCAACTTTCCAGGCTACTCACACTGCCAGCTCACTATGGCCTATCATTATGCTTATTTTCTATATCCCAAACATTAACATTTACTTGTCTGAGATTCCTTAACGTCAGTTTCATGGTGCATGTCAAAAGAAAACCAAGTAATATAAAAAGAAAGCAAACCCTTGGCTAATGGGAAAAGGTAAATAAGTCTCACTGTTCTTCTAGTTCACATCATGAGTTTCCTTCTACAATTTTTTTCTGGTCCAGAAGAGTAGTATCTAATGATGGGAATATAATATCAAGTAGGGGGTAGTGGCAAAAAAAAAAATCAATGGGAGAACTATTTGAGGATAGAGAGAATTTTTGGAGAATTTCCCAAGATGGCACCGTCATCCATCACAGGTTGAACCAACTCCTAGTTAACATCCTGAGGTGATACAAGGAGGGTTCAGAGCTAGAAACCCAACTGATTGATCCTAATAGTCAAGTTCAGAAGATCAGTTGAGTTTTGTTCTATTTCTAGCAAGTTTATATACTAGCATGAGAGTTTCTAAAACTATGGCCATTTCTAGAGACAAATATAGCCCAAATCAGAAGAACAAAAGTAAATAACAAATTCTGAAATTAGAAATATGGATATGAAATTTTCACTTGAAAGGCTAAACTGCAGCCAGGTTGGAAAAATTAGTGCATAATATAGGGTGTCCTCCCAAAAATGTATACACACACTTTGAATAATTATAAAGTCAGTGCTTATCAAAATACATTTCATTTTCAAAACTGAGCTATCAGCTGTTAAATGTGTATATATTTGGGGGGGAGGATACCCTGTATTGATGTCAGCAAGGACTAATTAATGAAAATGACTAAAATGTGGGTCTACTTGACCTTTGTACACTGGCTGGTTATTCCTTGCTTACCTTACAGATCCATTCTGAATGGGAAGGACTGGCAGGAAATCAAAGAGAGCTGGAGGAGGGAGAAATTGGGGGATACATTCCACTTTCATTCCTACCCAACTCCCTCTTCTTCTCTAGTTTGACTGCATTACTCTGTATAAGGCCACCGCTCCTGTTGAGTGGTCCTTGTGCCATGGCTACAGCTCTCATCAGCTTCCAGTAAAGTAACTTCCTCTACTTGCCCCTCAGGCCTCAGGGTTGTAACAGCTAGTCCCAGGGTAGTCACCATTCCTTGTGGGTTCTCTTGACTATACTATATTAGTCTGCTTGGGCTGCCATAATAATATTCCACAAACTGAGTGGCTTAAACAACAGAAATTTATTTTCTCACAATTCTGGAGGCTGGAAATCCATGACCAAGATCCAGTAGGGTTTGGTTTCTGGTGAGGGCTCTCACCTTGAGCTTCAGAGGGCCACCATCTTGATGTATGCTCATATGACCTCTTCTTTTGCTTGGCAGGATGAAAGAGTTCTCTGGTGTCTCTAATAAGGACACTAACCCTATAGGATCAAGGCCTCACCCTTATGGTCTCATTTAACTTTAATTACCTCCTTATAGCCTCTATCTGTAAATACACTCACACTGGAGATTAGAGCTTCAACATATGGACTGAGCCGGTGAGGGGATGGAGGGAGTGTGAGGCACAAACATTCCATCCATAACACATGCCCATGCTTCTGTAAATAGTCTCTCCATTAAACGTCCTTTAATTCACACCTTTGAATGTGTTATCCACTTCCTGCCAGGACATTGACTGATACATGTACAAATGATCATATGGTCAATTGAGGTGACCTCTGGATTATACAAGTTAGAGCGAAGAAAAAGAGCCCTTTATCTGAAATTTTCATATAATTAAAGTACATTAATTCTTATTTCTTCTCAGTGTAGACAGTGCAAAAATCAATTCCTTTCAGAACAGTTGCTTCATTTTTCCCAGCTTTTTTATACAGTCTCTTTAAAATATCTTAATTATAATATTAAATTTTAACTACCCTCCAACAGATTATTTTCACCTCTTGAGGGAATTTTAAGAGATTTTATTTTTATAAAATGCCAAAAGAGAACTTACATTAAAAATGTTAGCTAAAATGTATATGAAGATATCTGGCTTTCTAGTTTCCAAAAACACACCAAAGAAGGGACATTGGAGTTGCTGAAGAAACTAAATAAAAACCCTAGGACCTAAAAAACAAAAACAAAAATCATTATAATAGAAGACTGAAGACCATTAGACAATAAATTTAATGTTGAGGAAAAGCAGCTATAATTCAACTCTACTTAATAATATGTTTTTACTTTTATAAAGCTGTTTGAGGTTAGAAAAATATTTTAACAAAAACAAAATTCATAGAAAAAGAGATCAAACTTGTAGTTATCAGAGTCAGAGGATGGGGGGAAGTGGAATTGGAGGAAGGTGGTTGAAAAGTACAAACTTCCAGTTATAAGATAAATAACCATGTAATGTACAGTATGATGACTATCGCTAACACTGCTGTAGGATATATAGGAAAGTTAAGAGAGTAAATTCTAACAGTTTTCATCACAAGGAGAAAATGTTTCTATTTTTCTTTTTCTTTTCATTTTTCTTTTTATTATATGAGTATGACTGTTAGCTGGACCTATTCTGGTAATCATTTCACAATATCCTATATAATAAAGAGCTAATATGCTAATTAGACTGAACAGCAGAACAACCTTCAGGACGAACCTCCGGCTGCAAGGGGCTAAGGCAGCCACTGCGGTGAGGGACAAGCCCCTTGCACAAATTTTGTGCATCGGGCCTCTAGTATGTAAATAAAATCAGCATGCTGTATGCCTTAAACTTAAACAGTGATATATGTCAATTATTTCTCAATAAAACTGGGAGGGGGGAATGTTTTATATATATGGAAGCTTGCTAATTGCTTCTCAAGTCCAATTCTCCTCTTTTACCTTGGAAATAGAACTAGAAATCTGGATTTTAGCAGAGCATGTAGTCACTAAGCTAGCAGGCTGCATTTCCCAGCCTCCTTTGCAGTCAGGTATAAACATGTAACTTAGTTTTGGTAGATAAATTGTAAGGTAAGTGTGGAACTATAGACAGTCTCCTTAGATGAGGCAGAAGTGTCCTTCTTTCCTTTCTGTTCGCTGGAATGCAGGCAGGATTCCTGGCCCTTGGACCAGCTGTCTTAGACACTGCGCAGCATGCTAGGATGGCAGAGCAGCCACATAGAAGCAGCCTGGGTCATTGATGACCTGGAGTTCTCATACCAGCCCTGGGCCACCTAACTCCAGGCTCTGTTCATGTGAGGGAAAAATACATTTCTATCCTGCTTAAATCACTGTTCATTGTATTTTTTAAGTTATATGAAGCTAATCATAATCCTAAATTAATTATTATTAATTGCAAACTAAATTATAAATTACATGAGGGCAGACCATGTCTTTCTTTGCTGCCAGGTCTTCACAGGGCCTGGCACACAAAAAACATTTTTTGAATGAATGACTGAGTCATGATGAAAAGATCCTGTATAATAATATAAATGGATCTACTTCAAAATGGAGCGGGAGCTGCCATCCCAGGCCTTGTATGTCTTATTCCTCAAAACTATGGAATATTAAAACAGGGCAAAATAACCTTTGGACTAGGCCTAAAGCACGTCTATGTCCCAAAGAACTTGTTGCAAAGACAATAGAAAAACATATTATTACTACCAGACTACTGGATAATAAACTGAAAATTTAAAAATATTGTTCAGAATTAGCATCACTCTTAATTTACCTGCATAAATAGAAACATCTTCCTTCTATTGATGTAATTGTTCCCTTCCCTTTCTCATAAATACCCTTTGCCTTTGTCTCCTAATCAGAACATTATTTAGGCTTTTGCCTTGATCATTGCTTCCCAAATAGCTATTCTTTTTTATCTCAAATAAATTCTCATTGCCTCTCACTTTGAATGGCTTTTCACTTTTAACAAGTCTCTTTAAAAAAAAAAAAAAGCATTATCGATTGTGTAATGTTTCCCTAAAAGAAGAAGCAGAGCATTGTGGGTAAATGTCTGGGCTCTGGAACCACTGTGCCCAGGTCCAGTCCCTGCTCTGATCCTTCCAGCTGTGGATTGGGAAAGTTCACTTGTCTCTGTAATATGTAAAATAGAGAAAATATTAACACCTGCCTTATAGAGCTTTTATGAGAAATAAGTTAATACATCTTAAAAACTTAAAATAATTAGTCATTAGCAAGCACGCAACAAGTAATAACTAATAGTAAGTATGTATATAGTTGATCCTCATTATTCCTGGATTCCATATTTCCAGTGTCACCTGCTCATTAAAATTCATGTGTAACCCTAACATCAGTACCCACAGGCTTCCACAGTTACTCGCAGACAAGCAGAGTGGAGGAAATTTTAAGTCTCCTGATGCACACATTTTCTGCTGAGTTGAACAAAGTGAAGCTCTGACTTAATGTTTTGGCTCTCAAGCCATAAATAACGGTCCTTTTCTCGGCTTACTTAATTTTTCACATTTTTGTGCTTTTTGTTGGTTATCTTGCTGTTTAAAATGACCCCGAAGCATAATGACTAAGTACTGTCTAGTGTTCCTAGGCACAGCAGGTTGCTATGTGCCTTACAGAGAAAATACATGTATTATCAGATAAGCTTTACTGAGACATGAATTACAGTGATGTTGGCCCTAAATTCAATGGCAATGAATCAATGATATAGAAAAGTGTCTTCAAACAGAAACACATAATGCAAGGTTATGTTTTAATCAGTTGATGAAAATGCTGTGACCAGAGGCTCATAAGAACCTAACCCCATATTTCAGTATTCACTAATTTCAGTGTTTGTGGCAACTTTATAAAACATAAATAATGAGAATTGGCACTGAGCACGCGTGTGTGTGTGTGTGTGTGTGTGTATACATGTGCATAAAACAGTAAGAATTTTTTTAAATAAATTTATGGCTGCCTTCAAGTTATATATTTTATGCCATGAGTTTTAAGAAGAGGATAGTGTAATCCTTTCTGTGCTGAGAAAATTTTCTAGATATTCTAGATGGTCATAGAGGACTAATACACAGAAGATGAAATTGCAAACGCCAAAGTGGATTTCTAGTGAAAATAAAGATCAACAGGTAATTGAAGTGATAACCAGGAATTTCTGGATGAAAGCGAAGTGTGTGTGGGTGTGTGTGTGTGTGTGTGTGTGTGTGTGTGTGTGTGTTGTTTTAAACTTCTATCAAGTTACTCAACTAACATAAGATTCCTGTGAAGTACATTAATGACCCAGTGTCTGTATCTAACACTGTAGTAAATTAGTCAAGTGCCGGAATTGGCAGTGTGGACTGAAGGCAGGATGAGTGGAGGTGATCCCTGGGAAGAGAAGGCAGAGCAGGACTGTGAACTCAGACTTGCTGTTATAATTATAAGTCAAATAAACTCTTAACAAATTCAGGAGCTTATTCCTCAAAAATGAAGAATGGATGTTGTTGCTCACCATCATTAGCTTTGGAATCAGCAGACCCAGGTTTGAACCCCAGCTCCACAATTTCCTAACTTAGGAGTCTCAGGCAAGCCACTCAATCTTAGTTTCCTTATCAGCAAAATGAGGAACTACTACCTACCTCAAAATATTGTCTATGTATTTATTAATCCTCACCAGAGGATATTTTTCCATTGATTTTTTTTTGAGAGAGAGAGAGAGTGGAAGGGAGGGGAGAGAGAAACATTGATGTGAGAGAGACACATCGATTGGTTGTGTCCTGCATGTGCCCCAACCGGGGCCTGCAACGGAGCTATGTGTTCTTTGACCGGAATCAAACCCGGGCTAATGCTCTATCCACTAAGCCAAACCAGGTAGGGCTCAAAATATTGACTAGGTACTTAAAGGATGTAATCTGTGTAGAACAAATAAGCCCACAGTACATCCTCAGTAAAGTAACAGCCATTATATGTATATATATATATATATATATATATAGATATATATATATATATATATCTATATATATATATATATATATATATATACACTCCCTGGCTTCATCTTTCGCTTCCAATAAAAGAGAAACTCTTAGCTAACATGTAAATCAAGATATGGTTATTCCAGCAAATATTTTAATATATGTTGAAAATAACTAAGTTTTTGGTGAATTTCATTTCAATTACAAAAATCAGAGTGATATTCAATCCCTGGGCCTGAATATTACAATCATAGGAATGTGGTGAGGAAAATGAAAATACTCATTTTAAAAGTTTCTAATTATAGGCATTTGGAAACCAGCTCAGAACACCTTCTTCTCGAGAACTTTGGCTGAGGAGAGCATAGTTTTTTCACTGAGGCCAATGGTGATAGTTTGAGTTTAGAAATCTAAAGCAGAATGGATTGACACATTCATTGATTCACTCATCCCTCCAGTTATCACTTATTGAGCATTTACCATGAGCCAGATCCTGTCCTCTGAGCTGGGCATTTAGCTATGAAAAACACAGACCTGAGCCCTGCCTGTGGTCTTGAGGGAGGGGGAGGAAGAGAAAAGCATAAAACAAGTACACAAACAACTGTACAATTATGACGGTGATACACCCCAGGAAGTGTTGTTCACACCCGGACACATGTGCTCCACTCTCAGCATTGTTGCAAAGAAAGTAGTCCAGGAACTAACAGGTAATTCCTTCATAATAAGGAAGGAAATACTTATCCTCTGCAACACTTGCACAAATTCTGTCTCCTCTGTCACTTGCCTCACTCCTTGGAGAGACAAACCTCACAACCCTTAGCCTGAGGCCACCTCAGTCCCTTTGCTCTACTTGGTCTCCATTTCCCACCTCCTGGGTTCTTCCCCACCCCCACTTTCACCCGCAGGATCCCAAAATTCTCCTTGAAGGTGGGAGAGTAAAATGAAAAAAGGAGCACACTCTTTAGCAGTTGAGAAGGGAAAGGCCAGAATAATTCTATGATGCAATTTTTTATTTCTGCATAGAAGGAAAGATTTAATGGAAGTGTTCAATCGGAAGACTTAACCAGTCTGGTGAAATGGAAAAAGATCCCTGGGAAAGTAACATTTAAGTTGAGACTGGAAAGAGAAGGGGTTAGCCGAGGGAGGAAAGAAAACCAGACACTGTGAATGACAGGGAAGGAGTGTGGTGTTGGGGGAACAAAGAGAAAGCCAACGTGGTCAGCACAGAGAAAGTAGAGAGATTTGGGAGATGAGACTGGATAGGCAGGGAGCGACCAGGTCATACAGGGTTTTTATCCACCAAACAACAGGAGGCCACTCAAGAGCATTTATTTTGTATTTGTGAATGTAAATATCCTTTATATTTTTCCAGATCAAATGTTATTAGTAGTTTTGGTAAGGCTATTTTTTTAAATCCTCACCCAAGGATATTTTTGTCCATTGATTTGTAGAGAGAGTGGAAAGGAGGGAGTGGGAGAGGGAGACAAATCAATGCAAGAGAGACACATCCATTGGTTGCCTCCTTCACACACCCTGACCCCAGGAGTTGAACCCAAGACCCTTCAGTGTGCAGGCTGAGGCTCTACCACTGAGCCACACCAGCCAGGGTGGTAATAATATTTTTTTAAAGCCAAGATCTATGATTTTGTAATCTGAACCTCTCTTATCCACTGACATAACATTTGCCTTTTTTTTTTATTTAAGAATGAGAATGATCTGTATCCATTCATTTTGCAAAGTTCACTTTTCTTTAAGGGAAAAAAACCACATAGGAAAAATGAACATATCATACACCGATGCACAAACTTATCCCAGCTAAGAGTGTTCCAGGAAATATAGCGTAATTACAGCTCAAAATATAACTCTCTTTGACTATATTGTGAAACTCAAATTGGACTTGTGACGCAGGTTAGTTTTTAAACATTCAAATACACACATTTTTATCTTCCTCTATGCTTGTAGCAAAGTTTCTTGTAATTCTCGTAAAAAACCTTGTAACAAAGATTCCTTTTCTCTGTGTTCACAGTGAATGGTTGTGTTCGGCAGGAAAGAACCCAGTCTCTCATACCATTCTTTTCCTAAACACCTGGTTGTTCAGTTTTAACAAGGTGACTGGTTTCCACCATAACTCAGCTATTTTTCCACTTGGCTGGGTCCCCCAGGACCTTAAAGTAAAAATCTATGTAACATTAGCTTTCCTACTAAACTCCATGTGGGGTTTTCCCCCCACACCATGCCACTAATTCCTGAGTAATTATGTAGATAATGCAAACGGGGATGCCTTCCTCTGCTCCTTTACACTGCTATCAGGCAGTCCAAGAGGCAATATTATTCAGATCTTTTCGGTCCCATGTTCTATCTCAACCTGCCTTTCTCTGATGTCTGAGCACAGGTAGGACTTTTTCGTCTGCTACTAGTTCCTTCCCTGGTTTATTGTGTCTTTGAGGTAACCATAAAGCGAAAGGCTTTTCCAAGTTCCTTTGTATGTAAGATTAGAATAATGGTTGCCATTTACCTTTCAGACCAAAGTCCTGTCTAAACGTAACTAACAACAAGGACGTCGCTCCACGTTTGCAGCCGTCCCCCTCCCCTCCAAAGGCGGCAGAAATGCCGGGGAAGAGTGATCTCCATGGCGAACCACTGGGTTCCCTATTTTATGGGCAGCAGTAAAGAGTTCACTTCGTCCTCAATGAAATCATTCCTACTCTGAGAGCAGATGGATCATAAACACCAGGTAAATAATTAATGGCTTTAGCCATTCTTAATTAAACGGAGAACTTAGAAGCTAACCACAAAGTCTTCTCCCTCCCTGGCCACAGAGGGAACAGTAGTATATACTTTCAGATTTGAAAGTAAAGCAATGTCCTTAGACCCAGGTAAAAGGACCCTTGTCCTGAGCCCCACTCTGACCCCCTCCAGCCCTCCTCTTCCTGCGTTGCAAGCCGAGGGGATGTGCCCTCTCAGAGCCGGAGCCTTCCCTTCTGGACCCCTTTCTGATTCTAGGACCACAGGACTCCTTGCCCAGTAATCCTCAACCTGCTTCCTAAGCGTGAGCAAGGGACAGCTGTCTGCAAGGGCGTGTGGATGGAGCCTGGATAGGTGAGTCGGGGTGTCCACACATAAGTGCATGACGCCCCTTGTACTGTGGGGCAGAGCCACTGAAGGGAGAGAACCGGCTCCCTTCGCATCTCCAAGCTCTGGGAGAAAAGGCCAGGTTAAAAGAAAGAGCGTCTCCTGCTACTTACCCGTTTGTAAACTTGATGTATAACGTAAGTATGTAGCTATCTGATGTGGGGGCCTCTCCATATATTCTTGCCCCAAACCTCACAAATGTGAGGGATGGGCCTTAGAAGAACGTGTACAGTTCAGAGAAACCATTGACTAACGACAAATTGGGAAACTTCACATTCTTTTCTAAACATAAATCACGAGGCTTATCATACAAAAGATGTGAGGGAGGGAAGGGGAGTAAAGCTCCACCACTCAGATCAAACAGTAGCTTCAATCTCTTAAGTTGTGCTCTTTGTTCCTAAAGCATGGGGAGCCAGCGAGGACATTCTTCTCCGCCGCAAGCATTCCATCTGCACGGCACTGGCTCCCAGGCCGCCAGCTGCTCCTCACTCCCCTGTTGTAAGAATGCAGCTGAGGTTGAAAACTTGTCACCAAGTTGGAACCAATATCCACCTGTCCCTCTTGTCAGTCCTTTCTGTGAAGTCTCCCTGGGATTTAAAACCTAAAGCCATAAAAATGGGATTTGCCTTGACTCTTTCTACAACAGCTATACACCATGCGTGCATCATATGACGGCGTCCCTTTAAAATTGGGATATTTAAATAAAATAACAGCTGTGCAGCACTATGAACAGCCATTGCACATATTCTTAGGAATTGTTTCCTTATGCAATTCATTGGGTGTAGATTTTATCTTTCAAGTATTTCTCCCCCCACAAAAGAAAAAATAATGATAAGAAGAATGAGATGTTCCCAGATATAATTTATGCAAACAGCGTATCAGTAAATTAAGTCCACTTATCATCATACAAAAGAAAAAAATTATGTATTATTACATATGTCATAGGCTTTTTTCTTTTATTGTGGGAGAAATATTTTTGTATAATATGCTTATTAACATACCATTACTTTAATACTAAATCTATTTTGAAAATATATAAATCCCAAGTGAATTTTGTTTCAATTTTTTAATTGTATTTAAAAACATGTCTCTCTTTTCATCAGATCATTAATAAGAGTGATTGTGACATCTAAAAAGCAAATTTCAAACTCATTGCAAGAAAAGTACTTCATAAAGATATTGTACATAATCTCAAATCTTGTGTCTAAAATTGAAGAATGGGTTTACCTAAGCTCATCAGGTAAAACTCCTTTGTGATCTGAAGAATGTTACTGAGAAGTGAAGAACCAATCCGGTTCCAGCTGCAGATCAACATGCAATGCCACTGGGCAGGGACCGGGACAGGCAATGTGAGGTTTGCATTGGATCACAGTTGGGGCTGGGCATGGTGAGCCACATTTTGGAGGACTTGACTTGTTCCGCGGCTGAACCTCTTTCCAACAAATGCTGCTGCTGCTGCTGTTTAAAGCAGCTTTGCAAAAACAGTTACATGTTCAGACCCTTTCAATCAGGGGTCCTCAAACTTCTTAAACAGGGGGCCAGTTCACTGTCCCTCAGACCGTTGGAGGGCCTGACTATAGTTTAAAAAAAAAAACTATGAACAAATTCCTATGCACACTGCACATATCTTATTTTGAAGTAAAAAAACAAAACGGGAACAAATTCAATATTTGTATTTGCATGTGGCCCGAGGGCCGTAGTTTGAGGACCCCTGCTTTCAATAGAGAATTAGAGAAGAGAAAGTTGACTTCTATACTTCCCAGCACCACGTGGTTCTTATTTAGAAACCAAAAGGGGTCATCAAATTAGGGATTGTTGATGCCAGCTTTGTTAGTTTTGAGATCAGACATAACTGGATTCCCGAAAGGATATCCTTTTCACGTCTCTTAACATTGCCCAAGCACAAGCTATATATAGTAGGGATCATCTACCAGGCCATTAGAATAATGAAAATACACCAAAAAAAAAAAAACCAATAAGAGCTAATAGGTAGACTAACACAAGATATGTCACACATACTAACACAGAACCAATATGACACAGAGTTGCAGGGAACAGATACTTGACAGAACAAGTTCTGCTCTCTTTCAGAGTAAAATCATTAAAGATAGTATCCAGTCCACAGATTTTGATTGAGGGCCACAGAATGACTACATAGTTACATTTATCCAATTTGGATAGACAATGATCTTTGAAGATCTTTCTAGTTTTTAAGAAAGAAAACATATATTTCTATATTTCTATATAAGGGGTGAATGGTGAGTATATGCCTTGGAAAAAAACATACTGCAGACTTATCCTTTTGTACATATACTTTTTGTTCCGCTGACACTGAGATCAGAAAGTAATAAAGGAAAGCAATTACATTCATTGATTCCATGTAGCTTAGCTCTTTCTGAAACAGTTTATCAATGAGAAATTGGCTAAGAAAGTCACTTTCAGTTCTCAACACTTCAATCATAGAAAGCGGTGCAAATGTCACAGGCTGCGGTTTTTCTAACTCACCAATGTGTTTTTCCTTGTGCATTCCACCGTTTCCTTTGGAGAGGAAGTGGCAACTGGAAGCAGCGGCTGGGGGTCAGTCCCTTTCAGTTATCCCCCTCTCACACCCCTCAGCTCCTTTCACTTTTCAGTCTCATCACCTTTAACTCCACCACTGTCTCCACCTGGAATGCCATGCACTTCTAACATGTGCCCAGAAGCCAGGAAGAACTTCGTAGTAGAGCTTAGGCTTAACAAAACCTAAACTTGTTATATCACTTCCTGAATCAGAACGTGTAACTCCATCTGGCAAGGAACCACACTGACTTTTAAATTATACACTGTGCCCAGGCACAATGTGAGCACTCAGTGCCACACACACGTTAAATAGTAATAACTGAAACATTTGCTCACCGTAACCTCTATGTTCAAATAATACTACGGGCTACTAAAATTTCATTACACGTGGACTTTTCTCCCACCTCTACTGCACAGAAAGCTCATTCACACTTAAATCTTAGGAACACTGGAATGTCTTTATTTATAAGATTATTTTCTAGTTTGGATGGTAAGCCAAATTACACACTTTCGATAATTTTTAATAAATAAATAAACTGTATCCTTCCTATCAAAGTCTTCATTGTAAATCTATTTTTATATGCAGCAAGACTATTTTATTAACATTGACCATGCCAGGTGTGTGTGTTTGTGTAAACTGATATGGATATAGATGTAGCTGCAGATAGCTGCCATTCATTAAATGCTTAATATATGCCAGGCAATGTGCTAACCACTTTGCTCATTCATTTAACAAATATTTGTTGAACATGTCGGATGAGGCAGGAACTAGGGTAGGCAGGAACTAAAAAGACAAACATGGCCCTAGTCTTCATGAAGCTTATAGTCGTAGAGAAGACAAACATTTAATGAAAGCTTTAAAGGAAGGCATTTAACCAGAGGATCTGCCTCTATGACCAGCAGCATTGAAGCTGAGACCTGAAGCCAGGCTGGAGATAGCAATGACCTGAACTAAGGTGCACAAGTGGAGAGGAGCTAAGGGAATGCACTCAAGACATTGATGAGGTAATGCCCTCAGGACTTGGGGAAAAATTGAACTGAGAGGGGTGGAGAGTAGGAGAGAGAGGAATCAAGGTCTCAACAATTGTCTCATAGGTGTAACTGTGTGGTAGAAAGCCAAACCAGATTATTCCACTCAGAACACATGTTCTGTCTCAATTACTTTAGTTCTGTGGAGGGGGGGGGGGGGGACGGGGGTTAATCTTCACCCCTCACACGAGGATATTTTTCCATTGATTTTTAGAGAGAGTGGAAGAGAGAGGGAAAAACAGAGAGAAATGTCGATGAATGTCCGGGAGGAGCCTGCAACTGAGGTACGTGCCCTTGACTAGAATAGAACCTAGGACCCTTTGGCCCGCAGGCCCACGCTCTATTGACCGACCGAGCCAAACCAGCTAGGGCTTAGTTCTTTGTTTGTATGACAGACACTCCTATGCCCCCTACAGTGAGGAAGACACAACACACTTCTCAGTTAACAGGCATGCTCTCTCTTCATTTCATACATGGAAAAATCATAACAACATGGATGGAACTGGAGAGCATTATGCTAAGTGAAATAAGCCAGTCAGAGAAGAATAAATATCAGATGATCTCACTCATTTGTGGAATATAATGAACAACATAAACGGATGAACAAGGACAGATCCAGAGACTGAGAGGCATCGATCGGACCGTCGGGCCTCCGAGGGAAGGTAAGGGAGGGTGTGGATAAGGAGGAGAGATCAATCAAAGGACTTATATGTAAGCATATAAGCCTAACCAATGGACACGGAAAACAGGGGGGTGAGGGCATGAGTGGGGGGAGAGGGGGATAAGGATACATATGTAATATCTTAATCAATAAAAAAATAAAAAATAAAAAAGGATTATTTAAATTTTCCTCAGCCTCATCTGAACCATTTGTGAGGGCATGAATACAAATTAAGACCCATCCTCCAAATGAGTATGTTTTCCTAACATTTTTCATCATCATTAAAATTGTCTTGTTTTGCTTCTTGGGCACTCTAGGTTCTAATGTTAGTTTGAATAATTACCAGAAATCATAGAAATATGCCACTTTGAAAGTCCAAAGAGCAGACTCTTAAAAACTATTTAGTCCCTCCGTGATCATGCTCATAGCACCATAAAGGCTAAAGTTGATTAGAAGCCAGCAGGGCCTATGTAAAAATCCAGCATAAATCTACCCCAACATCTTCTTGTCAGCTTCTAAACCTTGAAAATTAGCTCTGCAAGACCAGTAAGGGATTGGGCTGAAGGAAAAGATTGGCAGTGACCCCACAAAGCACACCTTTTTTTCTTTATTGATTAAGGTATTACATATGTGTCCTTATCCCCCATTGCCCCCCCACTCATGCCCTCACTCCCCCCCCCCCAGTTGTCTGTGTCCATTGGTTAGGCTTATATGCATGCATACAAGTCCTTTGGTTGATTTCTCCCCCTAACCCCCACCCTCCCCTAACTTCCCTCTGAGGTTTGATGGTCTGATTGATGCTTCTCTGCCTCTGGATCTGTTTTTGTTCATCAGTTTATGTTGTTCATTATATTCCACAAGTGAGTGAGATCATCTGATATTTATCTTTCTCTAAATAGCTTATTTTGCTTAGCATAATGGTCTCCAGTTCCATCCATGCTGTTGCAAATGGTAAGATTTCTTTTTTTACCACAGCATAGTATTTCATTTTGTAGATGTACCACAGTTCTTCCACTCATCTACTGATGGGCACTTAGGCTATTTCCAAATCTTAGCTATGGTGAATTATGCTGCTATGAACATAGGGGTGCATATATCCTTTCTGATTGGTATTTCTAGTTTCTTGGGATATATTGCTAGAAGTGGGATCACTGGGTCAAATGGGAGTTCCATTTTTAGTTTTTTGAGGAAACTCCATACTGTTCTCCACAGTGGCTGCATCAGTCTGCATTCCCACAAGCAGTGCACAAGGGTTCCTTTTTCTCCGCATCCGCGCCAGCACTTGTCGTTTGTTGATTTGTGGTTTTTTTAAATATATTTTTATTGATTTTAGAGAGGAAAAGAGAGGGAGAGAGAGATAAAAACATCAATGATGAGAGAGAGTCATTGATTGGCTGCTTCCTGCACACCCCCCACTAGGGACCAAGCCAGCAACCCAAGCATGTGCCCTTGACCAGAATCGAACCCGGGACCCTTCAGTCCACAGGCCGATGCTCTATCCACTGAGCCAAACTAGCTAGGGCATGATTTGTTGATGATAGCCATTTTGACAGGTGTGAGATGGTACCACATTGTCATTTTGTTAAGCATCTCTCGGATGATTAGTGACTGAGAGTGTGTTTTCATATGTCTCTTAGCCTTCCTAATGTCCTCTTTTGAAAAGTGTCTATTTAGATCCATTGCCCATTTTTTTGATTGGGTTGTTTATCTACCTTTTGTTAAGTTGTATGAGTTCCCTGTAAATGTTGGAGATTAAACCCTTATCGGTGATAACATTGGCACATATGTTCTCCCATGCAGTGGGCTTTCTTGTTGTTTTGTTGATGGTTTCTTTCGCTATGCAGAAGCTTTTTATTTTGATGTAGTCCCATTTGTTTATTTTCTCTTTAGTTTCCATTGCCCTAGGAATGGTATCAGTAAAGAAATTGCTTCGGCATATGTCTGAGATTTTGCTGCCTATGGATTCCTCTAGTATTTTTATGGTTTCCCATCTTATGTTTAAGTCCTTGATCCATTTTGAGTTTATTTTTGTCGATGGTGTAAGTTGGTGGTCTAGTTTCATTTTTGTGTGTGTGTGTATCTGACCAATTTTCCCAGCACCATTTATTGAAGAGACTGTCTTGACTCCATTGTATGTTCTTGCCTCCTTTGTCAAATATTAATTGAGCATAGTGGTTTGGGTCGACTTCTGGGTTCTCTATTCTATTCCATTGATCTATATGTCTGTTCTTGTGGCAGTACCAGGCAGTTTTGAGAACAGTGGTTTTATAATACAGCTTGATATCTGGTATTGAGATCCCATCTACTTTGTTCTTCTTTCTCAGGATTGCTGCAGCTATTCGGGTCTTTTTTTTTCTCCAGACGAATTTTTGGAGAGTTTATTATAGTTCTGTGAAATATGCCCATTGGTATTTTAATGGGGAGTGCATTGAATCTATAGATTGGCCATTTTAATGATGTTGATTTTATCAATCCATGAACATGGTATGTTCTTCCATCTGTTTATGTCTTCCTCTGTCTCTTTTTTCAGTGTCCTGTAGTTTTTCGCATACAGGTCTTTTACCTCCTTAGTTAAGTTTATTCCTAGGTATCTTAATTTTTTTGGTGCGATGGTAAATGGGATTGCTTTTTTAGTCTCTCTTTCTGTAAGTTCACTATTGGTGTATAGAAATGCCATAGATTTTTTGGTGTTAATTTTGTATCCTGCTACATTGTTGAATTCATTTACCAAGTCTAATATTTTTTGATAGAGTCTTTAGGGTTTTCTATGTACAGTATCATGTTATCTGCCAATAAGGACAGTTTTACCTCCTCTTTTCCAATTTGGATGCCTTTTGTGTCTTCTTGGCTGATCGCAATGGCTAGTACTTCCATGTGGAGGGCTGCTGGCTAGCACATTCGGGCATTTTTTAGATATCATCAACTGAACTCAGGGCGCAGGCAGAGCCAAGCCCTAGGGGCGATCCTAGTCAAGAGGCTAGGATGCCACTCAGTCTGACTTTCCCACCCAGGTGCTAAGGAGGGTGGGTCCCATTATGTTGCCAGGAACTCAAGGCCCACCCAGATGTGATGTAACTTCCTGTTACTTCGAGTATAAATAAACTTCCCACCAGTGTGGGAGCGCTCTGTTCATCTATCAGAGGGCAGACGTCACACCCAGGCCTAGCTATCCCTCTATTTCTGTCTCAGTCTTGTTTTATTCATTTTTCATTAAACCCTCGTCGAGTTCTAATCAAGATTCATCAACCCCCGTGTTCTCTCTCTCTGTGCTGGTCGCGGGAAGAAAGAAACTCCCCTGCCCATACTTCCAGTACTATGTCAAACAGGAGTGATGAGAGTGGACATCCCTGTCTTGTTTCTGTTCTTAGGGGAAATGGTTTTAGTTTTTGCCCATTGAGTATGATGTTGGCTGTGGGTTTGTCATATATGGCTTTTATTATGTTGAGGTATAATCCTTCTATTCCCACCTTGCTGAGAGTTTTTATCAAAAAAGGGTGCTGGATTTTGTCAACTGCTTTTTCTGCATCAATTGATATGACTATGTGATTTTTATCTCTCAATTTGTTTATGTGATGTATCACGTTTATTGATTTTCGGATATTGTACCATCTTTGCATCCCCAGGATAAATCCTACTTGGTCATGGTGTATGATCTATCTGATGTACTGCTGAATCCGACTTGCTAGAATTTTGTTGAGGATTTTGGCATCTAAGTTCATGAGGGATATTGGCCTATAATTCTCTTTCATTGTGTTGTCTTATCTGTTTTGGGTATTAGGGTAATGCTGGCTTCATAAAATGAACTTGGAAGTGTTCCTTCCCCTTGAATTTTTGGAATAGTCTGAGGAGGATAGGTTTTAGTTCTTCCTTAGATATTTGGTAGAATTCCCCTGTGAAGCCATTTGGCCCAAGGCTTTTGTTTGCTGGAAGATATTTGATGATTGCTTCAATTTCTTCCATAGTTATCAGCCTATTGAGATTTTTAGATTCTTCCTGATTGAGTTTTGGAAGGTTGTATTTTTCTAGGGATATGTTCATTTCCTCTAGGTTTCCTAGTTTGTTGGAATAGAGTTGTTCATAGTATTTTTTAACAATCCTTTGTATTTCTGTGGGGTCTGTTGTTATTTCTCCTCTTTCATTTCTGATTTTGTTTATTTGGGTCCTCTCTCTTTGCTTCTTGGTGAGCCTGGCTAGAGGTTCATCAATCTTGTTTATCCTTTCAAAGAACCAGCTCTTGGCTTCATTGATCTTTTGTATTGTTTTTTGTTTGTTTGTTTTTGTTTTTTGTGTGTGTTTTTTTTTTGTCTCTATTCTGCTCACTCTGGGCTTTTCTTGTTGCTCTCTTTCTAATTCTTTAAGTTTTAGAGTTAGATGATATATTACCATTTTTTCTTGTTTTTTGAGGTAGGCCTGTAGAACTATAAACTTCCCTCTCAGGACTGCTTTCATTGTGTCCCATAGATTTTGGATTGTTGTGTTTTCACTGTCATTAGTTTCCAGGATGTTTTTAATTTCTTCTTTGATCTCTTTGGTAACCCAATCATTGTTTAATAGCATGCTATTCAGCTTCCAAGTGTTTGAATTTTTTAATTGTTTTTATTGTAGTTTATTTCTAATATTATGCCACTGTGGTCTGAGAACATGCTTCATATGATTTCAGTCTTCTTGAATTTAAAGAGACTTTGTTTGTGACCCAATATGTGGTCTCTTTTTGAAAATATCTCATGAAAGCACACTTATTAATAGGATAGAGTGTCATTTCATCTGAGCATGGGTAGAATTCCTATAGATCAGATGAGGAAGTAGAGAATAAAAGTATAAGAGTGACATCTGGCACACTTACAGCCCCATTTTCTCTAAAAACAAACAAAAGTCATTGTTATAATGGCTAGATGATGTCTGCTGTCAATTATAGTAATGTCATTATAAGAATCAACTTATTTGTAAGAACCCCTCAAAACAGTGTTCAAATTAATACCTTATGTGATGGGGAAAGATACAGATGGAATGGGGATACCGGGTGAGTGCTCTTTCTTATTCTACAAATAATTCCCCCAAATAGTGCAATGTTGGTTCATCAATTATTTATTAAGTGAAAACAAGGAAAATTAATGTTTAGGACAATGTCATTCAAATGGCACACACACAGAAAAAACAAACAAGCCAAGTAACTAAAGTGTTGTGCCAAGAAGACAATATATAAAAACACTAAGAAAATAACTAAATGGGCAAAGATAGATATTGTCCATGTGGAAGAATATGGAATATGTGAGGTTCAATAATTGGCAGAAACATACACAGATACAAATGGCTATGTGCTCTGACTGCCGTGAAACATGGCAGAATTAAACTTGTTCTTGTTTTACTTACTTTTAAACAAAAATGTTTAACTTTTTGTACTTATGTCATTCTTTTACAAATGTGGAAATATATCAATTATTCTCAGAACCAACTCACAAAAGATTATCCTTGGTGGGGTTTTGTGTTTGCTTTTGTTAATCCTCACCTGAGGATATTTTTGCCATTCATTTTTAGAGAGAGTAGAAAGGAGAGAGGGAGAGAGAGAGACCTCGATGTGAGAGAGACACACTGATTGGTTGCCTCTGGCACAAACCCCGACCAGGGCAGAGATCAAACCTGCAACCTAGGTACGTGACCTTGACCAGGAATCAAACCCGAGGACCTTCAGTTCATGAGCCAACCTCTAACCACTGAGCAACACCTTCCAGAGCCCTGGTGGTTTTTATGTGTATAGAGAAGAGCAGGTGTCAAAAAAGTAGTGTCTTCCCTATCCGGTTTGGCTCAGTGGGTAGAGCAAACGCCTGCGGACTGAAGGGTCCCAGGTTTGATTCCAGTCAAGGGCATGTACCTTGGTTGCGAGCATATCCCCAGTAGGGGGTGTGCTGGAGGCAGCTGATCGATGTTTCTCTCTCATCGATGTTTCTAACTCTTTATCCCCATCCCTTCCTCTCTGTAAAAAATCAATAAAATATATATATTTTTTAAAAAGCAGTGTCAAAAGAACAGACATTGCTGTCCTCATTGACAGGGAGGAGAGAGAGTAACAAATCTGCTCCCTGAGGGCAACCACCACACCTCTTCCTCTTTCCTGAAAAACTGATGCAAGATCTTCTTTCCCTGGACAAGTATGTTAAGCCACAACCCACACAAGCCCAGCTTCCAATATATTAGTCACATTGATGAGTAAATTCATCAAGGGCTCAATATAACTAGTGCTAACAGAAAAGGTCAAGATGGAGAAGGAGATAAGTGGGGAGAGGGAAAGAGAGGGTCAGAGAGAAGGGGAGAAAGGGGAGGAGGAAAGGATGAAGGAGAGAGGGAGGAACAAAAAGAAGGAAGGGAGGGAAGGAGGGAGAGAAAATGACAAAAAAATAAAGATCCACAAATGAATAAGTAATCTATAATAAACTGAAAGCAAATTGCCTTAGTCCCCTATAAGACCAAAACTTAACTTTAAAGGTTCCCCAGTAATAATAATAGCAAATCTTACATGGTACTTACTCTATGTCAGGCTCTGTTCTAAAGGTTTCACATATATTAACTCGGAGAAACAATTAATATGCACTTTACAGATGAAGTAATTGAGGCACAGGAGGTAAGCAGCTTGCCCAGAATTACTAAGCACTGAAACCAGGATTTGAACTTAGTCAGTTCTGGGTCTAGGATCTAGTTGCCATGTCCTTAATCTTTATTGTAGAGCTTCTAGATAAAGTACTACTCAAAGTGCTGATCCATGGAATATTTATCACTTGTCCACAATGAAATACAGCACGTGTACCAGAACATGATGGCTGGGTCAATAAACACACCATTCAGTTCAGCTGACATTTTTTTGGTTTTTGGTAGATTTCCTGGATGAAAGAAGAGGGAAGAAAACCAACATGTTTGAGCAACAAAACCACACTTTGCTTTGTCCATATTCTCTCCCTGTAATCCTGAAATCAACCCTCTGAGGTAGGTGCTAAGTGACACTCTGAAACAGACTCAGCAGCTAATGAAACGTCTAGTCCAGTGATGGCGAACCTATGACACGCGTGTCAGAGGTGACACGCGAACTCATTTTTTTTGGTTGATTTTTCTTTGTTAAATGGCATTTAAATATATAAAATAAATATCAAAAATATAAATCTTTGTTTTACTATGGTTGCAAATATCAAAAAATTTCTATATGTGACACGGCACCAGAGTTAAGTTAGGGTTTTTCAAAATGCTGACACGCCGAGCTCAAAAGGTTCGCCATCACTGGTCTAGTCCATGGTCTCACAACACTGACAGTCAGAATTAGAACTCAGAGCTGACTGCTACCCAAAGAAACGGCGGGCTATGCCATGCTGAACCGAGGACAGGGAACAAAGCAGGTCCAGCGCTCTGGATGATTTGTGAAGCAGAAAACCTTAGGATTTGGTTCTCTAACCTTCCCATCTTATCCTCCCACCATCCTTCCAACCCTTTCCTACCCATCCACCCTCCAGAGATCCCCTCTTTCCGCACACCTGGTCAGAAGGGCCTCCCACTTCTGAAGGTGTGCTAGGGCAGAAGTCTCCCTCCTCTGCTTCCAGCCATGATGAGGTGCTAGAGCCTAGACTCACCTTCCCACCTGAAATGCCTAGGCCCCTGGACAAAACACATGAAATACGTTTTCAGACATTGGAAAATAGGCAAGAGTGACAGTGATCCCTGCCCTGGTTTACTGCCTAAAGAGAGTCTGGCCCGCAGCATAGGGCGGGGGAAGCAAGCAGACCTCGGAGGTCCTCCTCAGTTCAGGAGACAGCGCTGGAAACTCAGGGAAGCCCAGGCGGCTAGCGGACGCACAGAGCAGAACAGTGGGAAGGAAAGGCTTCACAAAGAGCAAGTTCTGGGCCTCTGCAGGGGCTCCCTCTAGAGGGGCTTCAGCTGGGGACTGAACAGCTCCTGCCTGTGAGCAGGAAACACCTGGTGCCAGGGAAAGACCCACAGATAAGAAGAGGAACAATTCTCAGATCACCTGGGGCTAGGATTAGTTCACAGAGAAGCAACAGCATGTCTCAATGCTGATGGGAATTACCCAATAGAGAGGGAACGACTGATGTAGACCAGGAAGGAGGAATCACTAGGGTAGTGTCTCTGTGGAGGCAAGAAGATGGGTTCCAGGGCACAAATAGAGACACAGGCTGGAGAGAACTGTGTTACTGGCGATAAGAGGTGGGTGGAGATGCTGAGGGGTGGGTTGACATGGTGGCGGGGACTCTGTGCAGGTTTTCTTCTGAAGCACGGGCATCAGCTGAGAAGGAGGCTAAGGGAAGAGACACTAGGATTTGAGGGAAGAGGAGAGTGAAACAGTGAAAAGTACTAGTGCACCAGGAGCGTTTATATCCGTCTGTGAGTAGCCGCATTGAGGGTCTATTTGGTCATGAACTTGAAGTGAGGACTTCCACTGTGGTTGTATTTTTTTCCAGCCACTCTCAGCTGCACAAGTGCAAGTGTAGGGTAGAAAGGATTGGATTTCTCCTCGGTCATGGATTTGCTTAGTTCGATAAAGGAACAGAAGGGCAAGCAAATCATCACAGTTGACTTGGATTGAATGCAGTCCTTTTTGATTTTCCCCCTCGAATTGCTATTAAGCCAGGTCCTCTCTCCACTATATTTGTGTGACTGATTTTTTTGAACCTAAAGCTGTCCATTCTGTCCACGTGTTTTTATTTCATCACCCATTATAACAGCTATCCTTCCAACTTTGGATCAGTGAACCCTATCTCTTCTTCCAGCACTACTAGGAATATGGAAGAAGACAAAGTCAAGGGCAGAGTCTATTGGTTCACTTCTAAAGATTTCTTGTCAGGGTAACATTAATCCATTAGTCAATATGCAGGGTAAATATATTTAATTATCTTTAAGTTTAAATACTCCACCACCATCATCAAATAGTGATGAGTATCTTTTTTTTTTTTGCAATGACATCTAGATAGTTTATTAAATGTCCTTGCTAAAAGCAAGATACTCCATACTGTGTCTACAGAGTTTTCCAATCTTTTCAATGATGCTGGAGGCCATGAGAGGCAATCAGAAGGATGAAAGCTACATGTTGAGGATGGTGATGAGGAAAACCAGAGGGGCCTGGTATGTCATGATGTATATTGCTGCTCCAGCCCTGACACACCGGCCTGAAGGCTTCTGGTTATGTGAAGACTACAAACGCGCTTTGGGCTAAGTCACTAATGCAGAATTCCTGTTCCGTGCAGCAGAACTTATACATATCTCCGTGGATAGAATCTGGAAAACTTCCAGTCACCAGAAACTAGCTGCTCTCTCCACCTCTCCACCTCTTTCAATGGATACATGGTCTGTTTCCCATGGTGCATTTTTTTTTTCTGAACATTTATTTATGTTCCTTTCTCTCACTACTTTCTTCCTTATGTAATCACTATGTCTGTTCTCTAAGCCAACCCTTCTACTCGCTAGTAATTTTTACTACTTTGTAACTTTAGTTTACCCACAATCCGCCATGGCCTGTTCAGCATATCTTTACATCATAACTTTTAACTTTCAGTTTCCATGAAAATTTTGTCATTTTTAGTCATTTCATGTTCTGGAAAGGAGTATGATTGTCCTGTTTTGTTTGGGCCACAGACCAACCTGTTGATTGGCTACCCCTGGCTCTGTGTCCACCTCTAACCCAGGTAGTTATGGATTGGGGGGTGGATGAGTTTAGGGATAGGTTGAAAAGCTGACTCTCTTAGGCCCTTCTTGACAATGGAAAGTCAGGGCTGGCAGAAGGACATGGCAAGCATCAGGGAGAACCTTAGGTCTGATACATTGTACCAACAGAAATCATAGCCACCCTTGAGTACCAAACTCAATCAAAGACTCATTTTAAATTATTCACATTTCAGAAAATATAACCTTATCAACTATTTAAGCTGGGAAATTCCAGGACTCCAGTCTTAATCCCAGTTTTTCTATTAACACACTATGTGAAAGTTTGAAGATCTCATTGTACCTTAGTTTCTTCATCTGTAAAAATAAAGAATTCATATCTATTACCTCTTGAGGTTGCAAAGGAACAATAAAATTGATTTGCAAAGTGTTTTATTGCCATAAATTACTATGCTGAAAATGGCCTGTGTTTAAATAGCCTGATTTGTAATAAAGAGAGCTACTTAAAGAATATATTTTAAATAAATACATGTGTAAGTTTTGTTTCTGTAGTTGCTTTTGTGAAAGTAATTAAAATCAAGGAGGAATAGTATGAGATGCTAATTAAAGTCTTCTATCACTCTAAATTTGTTCTTACCCAAAAGTGAATATTCTAGCCCTATGTCCTTTAGTTTATTCTCTCATGATTCTTTCAGAAAACATGTAAGTATAGCTGTGTCCTGGGCTTTATTCTGAAATGTGCAGAATCCAAATTGATGGGTTGAGCAACTCAACTATGCTCATCAATTCCCAACTCCACATCTCTTCCCAGCTCCATTTTGAATGATGTCCTGTTGGTACCTTGAAAATGGCCATAGTGGGAGTATTTATACCAGAGAAATTAGCAAATCTTATAAATGAGGTCTTTCCCTTTTTTTACTTTTTCCAGATTACTGGTTGTAAACATTTACTGGCACACAGCTGGAATTGGTGCATCTAGAACTGAAACACACACACATACAAACACACATCATCATCATCAAAAACAATAGCTAGCCCTAGCCGGTTTGGCTCAGTGGATAGAGCATTGGCCTGTGGACCAAAGGGTCTGTTCTATCCCGGTCAAGGGCATGTACCTTGGTTGCAGGCTCAACTCTGGCCTGGGTCCTGGTCGGGACAAGTGCAGGTGGCAACCAATCAATGTGTTTCTCTCACATCGATATTTCTCCCTGTCTTTCCCTCTCTCTTCCATTCTCCCTAAAAATCAATGGAAAAATATCCTTGGGTGAGGATTAAAAAATAATAATAATAATAAAACAGCTAAATAGGCCTAATAAATGTTAAACAGATTAATTTTTAAAAGCATATACTGCCTTCTTTTAAACATGTTTCCATGGGAATCTGTAGGAACACGCTGAATATATGCGGCAAGTGGAGACCGACATTTTCTTAGCCTACAGCAGTAATTCTCGAACACTGACACGCCATCAGAACCATCCAGAGGCTTACCAGAACCAATTGCTGAGCCCTGCTCCTGAGCTGCTGGTTCAGTAGATTTGGGGTGGACCCCATCACTTGTATTTTTAACAAGTTCCCAAGTGATGCTGATGCTATTGGCTTAATGATATGTGGAATAGTATAAAACAAAACAAAATGATAAATAGAAAGATTGGAGAATCAAACTAATAAATATGGGTTGGACCGGTACAAATTTAGTGAAACATACAGAATTTGAATGAGTATAATATGTTTGAAAACTATACAGAAGGCCAGATTAGGATGCTGGCTACTCGAGAGGCTTCTTTATTTTTTGGCCCCTCCCAGTAATTGAGGTGCTTGCTCTTGACAGATCTAAAATGTGAATTTGGAGGCAGGGTTTTCTCCTCACGAAAAGATCACTTTGCTTTACTGGGTCTCAGGTTCCTTATCTGCTAAAAGTGAGAATTTAATTCCTTGTTCACATCTCTGGGTTAATCAGCTTTAAAATGAAAAAGAATTTCATGAGTCTCCTTCATTAATGAAAGTTCGCTGTAAAATAATAATAATACACCAGGAAATAAATTTTTAAAGTCTTAGACCCCATACACACAGGACTTAGAACAGAGCCAATTTCAGAGGCAAACAAAGTTTGGAAAACAGGTGGTCCTTCAGAACCAATGCAGCTTTTACAAACCAGTTATCTTGCCACCATTTCAGCAGCAGGGTTCTGGGATGCCCAATCTAGAGTCCTAATACTGCTGTGCCTGCCATTCTCTGTCTCTACTTCTGATTTAACTTCTTCTCCCACTGAAAATTGGCATAAATCTCTTCCTCCTGCAGCTTCTACATTTCTATGACATTTCCATTGTACCTCCCAGCTTTTGCCACCATTTCCTGCTGGAAAACTTAATAAAGGACAAATTTAGATCTCCCTTGTTCATCGTTACACTCACAATGCCTGGCATAGTGGTTGACACATTGTGGAATATCAAGTGTTTTGTGATGAATAAATGAATAAATGCCTTATTTAGGTCAAGCCATGAACTGATCCATTCTAGATATATCTATATATGTAGCCAAAAAGGCAAGGTTACATGGTATAAAACTTGACCAATTATGTATAAAAGTTTGAGAATCTGCTTTGCTCAGCAGGTGTCTATGAGATAGCCCTCAGAACATGAATATTTATCTATAGACATTCAACTGTGGAAATTTCTTACATTCTTTGAGTCCAGCAAAAGAAAGAACAAATGGGTTGATTAAACAGTGTTGGGGGATGGAGAGGAGTTAATACAATTTTCCTATCAACTGTCTAGGATCACCTAAAAGCTTCCACCAATTAATCACCATGTAGAACTCTGTGAGTCAAATCTCAGAGTTCTCTCACTGGAAGAGTGAAGGAAAACCTTCAGGCCATCAGAACTCAGCCGAAGTGATTAATATAATGGTAAGGTGCTGGGCTAGGCGCTGACTCTCTTCCATCTTATGGTCATGCCTGAGACTATCACTGCACTCAGAATAATAGAATTCCCTCTGTAAGCACAACTCTGTTTGTTCCTTATTTCTCTGACCCTCAACACCCATACCCAGCAACAGCTCCCTCAGTCACAGTCCCCCTCCTCCAGAAATTTTAATAGCTATACAACTACCAGCTGCCAGTACCCCAAAATCCAAATATAGAAAGTAAAAAGTCATTATAGCAATTGCCATGTGCTAATGCAATGTTCTGCTTACTTGCTCTTTACCCAAACTTCCCCCTTTCCCCACACTATGAGCTCATTGAGAGAATGGTGTCTTTGTTACCCATTCTTAAATCCCCAACATCTAGAAGAGTACTGGGAAGGTCGTTGGCACTCAAATGTATCTTGAATGGATTCACTAAATTGACAAGCCTAGCTTGGATCCATGGAATCACAAAGTCTAGCCTCGGAATCACACACACACTATTCTGGCCATTTAGTTCCCAAACACAGCATGTTTACTACATGCTTGGGACTGGCTGCTTTGCCCAATTCAAACATCATTTCTGAGACTTGAGAACATTGCTACTTTCACAGCCATAGCTGTGCTCTGTACTGTATGAATTAGAACTTTTAGGACAAGAAAGAAAAACTACTAAGAAGACTTTTATTTCCTGAACTTTACCACTTTTAAGACAAGAAAGAAAAAATACTAAGACTTTTATTTCCTGAACACCTAATAGCATGTGTTACTAGTGCCCTTGGCACAGGAGTAATAACACACCTATTCCTAAGAGTACCAAGTGCAGTAGCTGAGTTCTGTTTTGTCTTTTATATTTACAGGCATCAATTTGTTTGTGTTTTCTCTGGTTCTCTTGTTAAATCATGAACTCCCTAAGATTTTACAATTCAAATTGTGTCTTCTATTCTTTTATAATTCTCCAAAGTACTCGTGGAGTGCTTGGCACATAAAGGATTGCTAATAAACCGTGGCCGATGACAGAATCGTGGGTGGAACAACCCCAGGCAAGCATTAATCACCGGAATCTCATGAGTCCTGAAAGTAGTCAGTGTCTGAAACCAGGAACCCAGGCCACTCTGGCCACATCAGTACTCAGGAATAACTAAACATTTCATTTCTGCAGTTGCTTTTTTTTAAAGTCATTTTCAAAAGCAAGTAAACATACAGTGACCTTAATCTCTCATTTTATGACCCACTGGTAAATAATAAACAGTAATCACCAAAAAGTAGGCTCAGTGCTTAATAACAGATGACATAAGAGCATTCATTCTAAAAGTAGGTGCTCAGAAACTGAAGCTGTGGGAAATGTAACTGAATTCTGTGAACACCTATTAGTCAACATAAGTGAGGTTTCGGTGGAGACTTTTGCACTCAAACTCCTGAGATATTCATCTCTTTGCCTTTCAGGTCTTCTTGTGGCTACTATGAATGAGTAAAATCAAAAGCAAGTGAGTGGAGAAAAGAAAAATTAGGAGCTCTAATTCCTGCGCTGTGATTTGATATGATGAGGAGCTGGGAGGAAGGATTCAATTTTCAGCAGCTCTGCTCTGTCCCTGCAGCCTGCCAAGTGTTCCAGCTTGGCCATCATCTGCAGCCGTCCCTGTTCACTGTGTGACAGACAGCTGTTCCCTCCCGGCTCTCTGCCACCATTCCTTCACCTCTCACACCATTCCTGGGACAAGGAGGCACTTGCGGGAACTGCGGCCCAGCCTCGGCAGGAGTGTTTGGCTGGAAGGCTCAATATGGCACCAAGACTGGTCATCAGAGGGTCTCCCAAGGGGCAGATAACAAAGCCGGCAGAAAATTCCCTACTACCTAAGACTACCAAGAAATAAAGCTCACCTACTGAACTTATGTCATATTTGGCTCTGGTTTAAGCTGTTACTGCTTTCCTTTCACCTGCTGGGCTCTTTTGGAAATAGAGACACCAGGAAAGGGAGCTCATGATTGAGATGTCCCTGCAAGGGCACACAAATCATACCTGGGGACAGACGCTGTCGTGCCTAGCACATGACTGAGATGTGTAATTGTCCAGGCCTCGTCATCAGGCTCAGCAGTCTCAACACTACATTTTTATGTAATATTTTCAACGTTCTTGAAAAAAATAATTTGAGGTAACCTGAAATAAAGTATGAGTATGTGTGTGTTTGTGCCTGTGTGTGTATCCTTCATCGGCGTATATGTATATGTGTGTGTATTCTTTGTTGGAATGTGTATGCCATTACAATTAAGAATAAAAAAGTAATGCAATCAAAAGAAGAGCAAACACCATGTCTGCTTTCAGTTGTATAGATATAGATGTTTTTCAATATAGTATTCTAGTTTGCTTTCATTTAATGTTTGTTTTTTTGTTTGTTTCTGGAAGACAGTTAAAACCAAGTGGAAAGAATGGTGGAGCCCCAAATATAGAAATTCATCTTTTTCCTTAGAATGACTTATTTTATAATTTTGAATGATAAAGAGCCTGGTTGGCCACGGCAGGGGTGGGGAACCTGTTTTCTGCCAAGAGCCATTTGGATATTTATAACATCATTCGTGGGCCATACAAAATTATCAACTTAAACATTAGCTTGCTATATTTGGTCAAACATTTAATTAACTCACCTCTAAGGCCTTGGCAGGGCCAGACCAAACGATTTTGTGGGCCTCATAGAGGGCCAGATGGTCCCCACCCCTGCGTTAGACGGACTGTGGAGGGGGATGCCTGCTGCAGCTGGGCGGTTAGACTCATGATTTCCCTGTTCTTCCCAAATTAGCAATTCTATGATCTTCATGTGCTGAGCAAATTTCTCTTAAAACGTTTTTCCAAGAATATTGTCAAACTCAAAAGCAGCTGATTCATACATATCATTGCTATTGCTGTTGGTATCTCTTCTGTTCAAACAGGAAGAGAAGAGTAGGCAGGAGCAATTCCAGGGGATTTGAAAGCAGAGAAATCCTCAGGCAGTAGCTGAGTCTGTATCAGCTGCACATTTGCAATACTGCTGTTACGTGATTGAGGTGCAGTTTCCATTATAGGACCCATGATCAGACCTTTGTATTTATGTCTGACTTGACATTACAAATTTTAACCAGGAAGAAATATCTACACTAATAAAAGACGAAGATGCTAATTGACCATACCTTCGCTACACCCACCAGCCAATCAGAACGACTATATGCAAAATAACTACTAATTTTAGTAATGATTTTAAGTAGCTTTGCTTAAAGTGAGAACTTTCCTGTTAAAGCTTCCTTTGTTGGGTTTATTAAAGAGATGGATCAAATACAGTGAAAATCTGATTACCACCTGTCAACTGATGGTTGTTGGTGTCAATTCAACACCAACACGAATCCTCAATTTGAGGTGCAGCGAAGGAGAAAACCATTCGGTGCAAAACAGCTCGATTTCAATACAGCTCACTGGGAAAACAGCACAGCTATCAGGCAAGCCCTGTGCTCGGGCAGCTCGTGGGCCAGGCTCCTCTCTGGCGAGATAGCTCTGCTCTGTGCCAGTCTGCTCTGTGCTTCTCCGCTCTGGCCTACCCCTGGCCAGCTCTGAAAGGCCCAGAAAGGTTGTCTTCGCTTTGAAGGGGAAAGTGCACTCCCGGGCCAGAGGACAGCTGGATTATATAGACGGACGTCCCCACCCTTGTTTCCTGATTGGTCTGTCCTCATACACATGAGGACTCCAAATCTTCACAGTTTTATTGGTCCAAAGGGTCAGAATAGAGCTGCTCTGGTTGGTGGGAGCTGCACAGCTCCCATTGGATGGGGAAAGCCTCAGTCCTATTGGTTGAAATAGGATTCCAGGCTGACTCAGATGACAGGAACACAACGCAGGCAGGCAGTTCAGTGCAGAGGCAGGTGGTTCAGTGCAGGCTTCTTTCTGAAGTGCAGTTTATATGAGAGACCCCTTGTGTAAAAGGGCTGCTAGACTCTGGTGGTGGTGTTTTTTAAATGTGAGCCCAGTTAGCAACTGGTGCCCCTTTTTAGTAGGTATCTTCTTTCTCAGACTCCACACACCCAATCACAAGTGGGATTCATCGTGACAGCTACAGTGAGTAGCATAGTTTTGATAACTTGGAGCAAAATAGGAAAGAGGAGTGGGCAAGGAATCAGGGCGGTGTGGGATCTCATCTCGGCCTTCCACTGACTGCCATCGCCAAATTCCTTAAACTCAGTAAATCTAAAGTTCTTGTTCTGTAAAATGCACTATATAATATCTAGCTCCACGCAGCTATAAATCTCTATGATACATCCAACACATCCACTCACAATGTAGAAGTTTTGGTTAGAGACCACCTTTGAACAGTATTATTTTTTTAAAGGAAATACTTCAAAAATTCATCACTGACACTTTGATTACATCCACATGTTCCAATGATACTGCATTGTCTAGCTTAATCAATGAGCAGTCTATCAAGAGCGAGGTATGATATCAGGTAGAATGAAAACTACTTCGAAGTTAATGAGCCGACTATCAAGGCTGTCTGTGGAGCCCCTGCTCACTGCTACCTCCCTCACCATTTCCCACATACCCACCAGTTAAAAATATATTGGTTTCATAACTGAAGGACATTCATTAAAATACCTGGCTTGCACTCTTCAGAAATGCCAAGATCAAAGAAAGGTTGCTGAAACTGTTGTATATTAAAGGAGAGTAAAGAGAGTTGATAATTAAATGCAATGCATGCTTCTGGATTAGATCCTGAACTATGGAGAAAATAGCTATAAAGGATAATCTTGAAATAATTGATAAAATTTGAATATGGGCTATAGATTAAACAATAGTATAAAATCAATAATAATTTTTCTGAGTTTATGGCTGCACTTAAATTATGTAAGAGAATTTCTTGCATTTAGCATATATATACTTCTTTACCCCTAAATACTGAAGTATTTAGGGGTAAAGGAGGATGATATCTCTAATGTTCTCAAATTTTCAGGGGGGGAAATATGATATATATTTGTACATATATGCATATAGAGAGTATATATCTATACATATAAAGACATATGCGTGTCTGTATATACAATTGACTGTATATACAATTGACCCTTAAACAGCATGGGAGTTAAGGACACTGACAACCTCCCCAGCACCCCTCCCCCAAAGCAGTAGAAAGTCCAGGTATAACTTTTGACTTCCAAAAACTTAACTACAGTTGGCCCTGCACTTCGGTGGGTTCAACCAACCGCTGATTGAAAACAGTATTTTACACCCCCAAAGTTGGGAATCTGTAGCGGGGAATTTGTGGTTGGGAATCTGATGATGGGAATGCAAAAATACTGTTTTCCATCCGTGGTTGGTTGAATCTGCTGATGGCAAACCTGCAGATACAAAGGGCCAACTGTATTTATTTAAAAAATATCTGAGTATTACCTTGGCCAGTGTGGCTCAGTTGGTTGGAGCATTGTCCCATACACCAAAAGGTGGTGGGTTCCATTCCCAGTCAGGGCACATACCCAGGTTGCAGGTTCAACTGCCAGTCAGGGGCAGGGGCATGTGTAGGAGGCAACCAATTGATGTTTCTCTCTCACATCTCTCTCTCTCTCTCTCTCTCTCTCTCTCTCTCTCTCTCTCTCTCTCTCTCTCTCTCTCCCTCACTTCCTCTCCCTAAGAGCAATTTTAAAAAATCTATTTAACTATATTATGGGTAAAGACCTTCTGTTTTCTATACTCAACAGTGCATCATCCCAACATATATCCTTCCTTCTGTGAATAATATCCTCCTGTATCTTAGATGTGCCCTTCCCTCCACTCCCTTTTGCCCTGACTCCAAGTACTTTATCCCTATTCCAGCCATGTGATGGCTACCATGTCCCTGCCCGCTGGCTAACAACTCACAACTGATTGGCCCATATGTAAGCACATGGCCCAAGATGAGCCAATCTAAGAATTTCTTCATGATTTTTGCTGGGTCACACAGGAAAGCTAAATCTGTTACTCTTTGGTTATTGTCTTAGTTTGGATCCTCTCACCCCAAAAAAATATTCTGAACCGATGATTTAGGTATAAGTAGTTTATTTGGGAGATGCTCCCTAGGAGCACGGTAACAGAGTTGGAACTAAGTCAGGGAAAGAAAGGAGGCAATAATAAAAGGTGTTGAGTCCTGCTGAGGCCTATAAAACAAAACTCAGAATTATCCCCACCAAAGAATGAGGAAGTGAGGTACTTCTGCACCAATTCCCACCCCTTTTTGGCTGAAGGTTACTCCTGGGTATATTAACTGCCTGGTACTTTTTTTAAAAAATATATTTTATTGATATTTTACAGAGAGGAAAGATGCAGGTGCTTGAGGTAGGAAGCCTGGGACAGATGGAGCAATTCCCCAATTGTAGGAGACATTGCAGGTGGGCCAGGGAGACATAACCAGGGCAGCAACAGCATCTGGTACAGAGGTGAATGGTGGAAATTTTAGGGAGTTGTCAGTGACTGAGCCAAACTGGTTAGGGCCTGCCTGGTACTTTTGACCAAGTCCCCCCTGCTAGCCCAGCTCACTCCCCTAGCCACTGTCCTCAGGAGGAAAGATGCTGGTGCTTGAGGTAGGAAGCCTGGGACAGATAGAGCAATTCCCCAATTGTAGGAGACATTGCAGATGGGCCAGGGAGACATAACCAGGGCAGCAACAGCATCTGGTACAGAGGTGAATGGTGGAAATTTTAGGGAGTTGTCAGTGACTGTGCCTCCTGCCACATGGAGTCTGATCTACCATTTAAGAGAAGGAAGTCAACTTGCAGATGAAGAGACAATGTAGTAGCAGCTGGAAGTCCTGGTTCCAGCTGTTCTTAAGGCCCAGGTCCCGGCTTTGTCTGTTCAACCCTGTCTAAGATTCAGTGAGCAATTAAAATCATCTTTGTATCTCAATAAATTTGAGTTGGGTTTCTGTCATGTAGTCAAAAAAAAAAAGACCTGACAATTAAACTTACTGTGATATTATCATCTATATTCCCATAATGAGATATCAATACCTTCACCCTAAAATCCCATTATATAAATGTGATCAGAGTAACAATTATGAGAACTTTAACACTAATTTCTGTATTTCCCTCCTAATTTCTGTATTTTCCTCTGTAATAGACTATTGCTTTACTTATCTCTAAATTGGGCCACTTAAAGATTTCCTCAAATATTTTCTTCATTTTTTCACTGGTATCGTATACATTTTTTGTACAAACAAACACATAAGACTTAGTAAAACATTCTCCATCTACTTGAGGATAATTTTGTGAAAAAATAGTATTCAATTATTTTTTATCTCTAGAAAGGACTTTACATTTTTAAAAATGTGTTTGCTAGGTATAAATTTTACAGTAACTGAAAAATGTTGTATTAAAAAATCTAAAAGGAAGCAAAACACAATTTAGCTTAAAACAACAACTCAAATAATTTATTTTGGAAGGCAGGAAACAAAAGCATATTTCCTGATACTGAGACAGCAGTGTTTTGAGACCTAAGGAAGATAAATGATTTTAATGTGCAGTTAAGTTGAAAAAAAATATCATGATATATGTAACACACACACTCTTTATAGACAACCCATTAAAAACATTCCCCAGAACACATTTTTACATTCTCATGTTGTTTTCCTCTTGGAATTTACACTGCAGAAGCACATATGAGATATATGCTGGTTAAGATTCAGCCAAATCCAGGAACCGGAATGCAGATTGTAGGGTGACTGCCCTCACTCTTCTTTCATAACACACACTGGCTATTTAACTATGAAGAATCTACTGTTCAGACTCATTTTTCCTTCCTAGAATAATATTGCATATCATTATATAAAATATTGTAGTATATAAGATATACCGTAAAAGTAATACTTATAGATATTAACAATTTAAACAAGGAGCTGTTCCATGACATTTTCACACACCAGCCATCCTTTCGTCTAGTTTTCATCTTATCTCTCATTGAATATGTGTTTATATAAACAGAAAATTGAAAATGTGCTTGATTTTGAAAATAGGAAATAGTCTTACTAGATATCAAAGCAGTTATCTGAGTAATTTTTTTGAAAGGCAACTTAAAAGCAGAATGTTTACCTGAATTATCCAGATAGCTCTCAACTTTATAATCCATTCTGTTGGAATAGAAATTACCCCAAACTAATTTTATTATATTGTTCTTTGAATGGTGAATGAGAAAATTAATGCCTATTTCTTGCTTTCTAGACAACCAATGCAAACATGATTTTCACTTCTTTTCTTTTCCACTCCCTGGTGCTAGTCACCTAGATGTCTCTTTTGGAAAACAGTATAGTGTGCTATTAAACATGAGAGTTCTAGAATTATAATTAATTAGTTAATTAATCTCTATGTACCTCAGTTTCCACATACATAAACTGGGATAGTAATAGTACCCAATTCATAAAGTTGTAGTAAAGACCAAATGAGATAAATCTAGTAAAACATAAAGTGATTGAAAGCATATGGGGAAGAGAAAAAATGGCGGTTCTCAACCTGTGGGTGCTTTGTCCCGGACCAGATGGGGGCGAGCAGCTGAAACGGGTAACAATCAGCCCGATCAAGCTGGGGAGGTTCAGCTGAGAGACAGTCTGCAGCCAGGAAAGACAGAAAACTCCTAAAAAATGCGGATGGTTGGAGATTGAGGCTGAAACTCCCTCTGGGCGCCAG